>NW_020664601.1:2477020-2513471 GCF_002925995.2 Terrapene triunguis | reverse complement strand
AGGGATTCTCTCATGTGCATATACAGTGCCTCGTGCAACAGGGCTCTGATCTTGTTGGGGCCTCTTGGGTGCTATTGTAATGAATAATAAAGTTGTTTGCATGTTTTTTTTAAGGACATGTTGCCACAAAGGGGAATAAAACCAGTATAAAACAAGCTATGGTAAGAGATGCTATGCTGTCCCCCATGATGATTTAAAACTGCAAAAGTAGAGAAGTTAAAGGGATGCCATAGCCCCCTAGACACTGCTGTATGTGGTCCTCTAACACACAGTATTCCAGTGCCCAGAACAGACTGCACAAATTGTTGCGTTCTAGCCACCTTGGTAGGAAATATATTTTCCTTGTGTTATACAACACTGTCTTGATATAGTATCTCTCATAAAAGACACAGGGTATTGCACAGGGGTTCTCAAACTGGGGGTCGGGACCCCTCAGGGGGTAGTGAGGTTATTACATGGGGGGTCGCGAGCTGTCAACCTCCACCCCAACCCCGCTTTGCCTTCAGCATTTATAATGGTGTTAAATATATAAAAAAGTGTTTTTAATTTATAAGGGGGGTCGCACTCAAAGGCTTACTGTGTGAAAGGGGTCACCAGTTAAAAAAAAAAGTTTGAGAACCACTGGTATTGCAGCTTTTCAGGGCCAGGGTGTTGAGGGCAGAGTGCTGCAGAGAGAATGTCAAGGATGTCTTTATCTCAAATGGTGGGTGAGGTAATATCTCAAATGTATTGTTGTGCATTACACTATAGTCCTTGATACGCCACAGGAAACGCAGAGGTGCTTCTGTTATTCAAATCTGTTTTTCATTTAAATCTCCTTTAAAGACATGTATAGTGAGCAATCCGGCACTTCCAAAGTCCTACCCTTAAATGGTCTCCATCTAGTCCTTGTAGCTCAGGGGTCGGCAGCCAGCACATCCCTTGCCCGTGCTGCTTCCTGCCGCCCCCGTTGGCCCGGGACGGCGAACCGCGGCCAGTGGGGGGCCGCGATCAGCCGAACCTGCCACGTCAGTAGGTAAATAAACTGGCCTGGCCAACTAGGGTGCTTATCCTGGCGAGCCGCGTGCCAAACGTGCCGACCCCTGTTGTAGCTAAATGGCTTTGCCATCTGTAATTGCCCATATGATGTGGTCTTCTCAGAGATATACTGAAAAGTGTGGAACCAAAACATAGCCTCTGGAAACGTATGAGCTAGTTCTAGAGCGGCCTGGTGGAGTCCCATACAAACGAAAGGGAATTTAAAGAAACAGACTGCCTCCTTCAATTAGTGCAACTTGACATTAACTTGACTGTATGGATAAGTTTAACCGTGTCACGCTTTATGGCCCAATGGCTCCTAAGAAGGGGTTAAAATTACAGATGATGGGTATGTACACCAGGGGTCAGCAACCTTTCAGAAGTGGTGTGCCGAGTCTTCATTTATTCACTCTGATTTAAGGTTTCGCGTGCCAGTAATACATTTTAATGTTTTTAGAAGGTCTCTTTCTATAAGTCTATAATATATAACTAAACTATTGATGTATGTAAAGTAAATAAGGTTTTTAAAATGTTTAAGAAGCTTCATTTAAAATTAAATTAAAATGCAGAGCCCCCTGGACCGGTGGCCAGGACCTGGGCAGTGTGAGTGCCACTGAAAATCAGCTCACGTGCCGCCTTTGGCACATGTGCCATAGGTTGCCTACCCCGGTCTACACTATGGTTAAAAAAAACCAGGCTGGCCAGTGTCAGCTGACTCGAGCTTGTGAGGCTTGGGTTAAGGGGATGTTTAACTGTGGTGTAGACTTTCATCCCTGGGCTGTAGCCTGAGCTCTGGGGACCCTCCTGCCTTGCAGTGTCCTAGAGCCTGGACTCCAGCCTGGTCCTGAATGTTTACACCGCAGTTAAACAGCCCCTTAGCCTGAGCCCTGCGAGCCCTGAGTCAGCTGGCACAAGCCAGCCGCGGATGTCGAATTGCAGTGTAGACATACCCAGTATGTCCATCCACCTGCTGGCACTTATAGTGGACTCTCTAAATTAGCTGTAAGTATGATACAGTCACAGGTATCCAGGTGGCTACTGTATACTGGAGGGAGACTCCTATGTGGTGGTCACAGCTGTATATGGAATAGTCTATAGTCCAGATATATCTCTTTGAGATGATAGGTATCTGTATAGGGCAGTGACCTCCCACATTGGATTGAACCATTCTTAATTTATGGGGGGTGGGGGGATTTGGCAGCTAGTGATCAATGTTGTTGTACCCCATACTTCAACCATGTGGCTCTGTCCTCTTTAAGGGTCTGGCTAGACCAGACATAGATGTTTGTTTCTGTGGTTGCCTCCAAGCTAATTGTACCTTTTCATTTATCTCAAACAGTGGAGGCTCATACCTTTATATCCAGAGAACCTGGGTTCAGTCCCTGCACTGACCTGAATAAACCCGTCTTTATACCAGGAACGTGTGGAGCTGCAGTAGCACTTCAGGCTGCTGCTGGCTCTTTAGATGCACAAATACTTTGCATAATACATGCATGTGTATTGGAGGACAGAAACAGACTCTTGGGATCCGAATGATGATCCCATCAGGATTTTATAAGTTTCAGGGTGGAACTGGAAATTTGCCAGCTGGCTCCTGAGAGCAAATTAAAGATCAAACCCTGCTCTGTGGTAGACAAATCAGTGCTGAATAGGAATAATTTTTTGATGGAGACTTGAGATCAAAATCGGATGTTTTACCAGATTTCAGGGTACTTTTTCTTTCCGTCATTATTGGTAACAGTGCCAAGCTCCCTCCTAGACAGCTGTCTGCATCTGAACTGGCAACTTGCTACCATGAGGCAGTGTGGCTTAGTGGACTACACACAGCAGTGTGGTGCACGTAAAGGACTTCTGCTTTTTAGGGTACGTCTACACTTACCTCCGGGTCCGGCAGCAGGCAATCGATGTTCTGGGATCAATTTATCGCGTCTTGTCTAGACGCGATAAATCGATCCCGGAAGTGCTCGCTGTCGACGCCGGTACTCCAGCTCGGTGAGAGGAGTACGCAGCATCGACGGGGAAGCCTTCTTGCCGCATCTGGACCCGCGGTAAGTTCGGACTAAGGTACTTCGAATTCAGCTACGTTATTAACGTAACTGAATTTGCGTACCTTAGTCCGAAGTGGGGGGTTAGTGTGGACCAGGCCTTAGTGGCAGGACTGGAGGTTTCCCTCAAGATTTAAGCTGGGGTTTTCATAGATTCCAAGGCTGTAAGGAACCATTGTGATCATCTAGTTTGACTTCCTGTATAACACAGGCCATAAATCTTCCTCAAAATAATTCCTAGAACATCTTTTTTTAGAAAAAATGTCCAATATTGATTTAAAAATGGGTCAGTGATGGAGAATCCATCATGACCCTTGGTCATTTGTTCCAATGGTTAAATACTCTCACTGTTAAACATTTATGCATTTTCAGAAGAGCCTAAGTGGTTGGGTGCCCAAATACCATTGAAATTCAATGGAAGTTGGATGCCTAAAAACTCCCTTTGATCCCTTTGACGTTCCTAGCCATAGCTAACTCAGCACTTAACGCTCAGATTTTCAGAAGTGGCTGCTGATTTGTGGGGTTGCTCATTTTTTGCGTGTTCAGCTTGAGACTTCTTGAACCTGATTTTCGGAATCTGAGGGCATGTGTACACTTACCATGGATCGACACTGCAGTGATCAATCCACCAGGGGTTGATTTAGCAGGTCTAGTTAAGACTCAGTAAATCAACCACAGATCGCTCTCTTGTCAACTCTGGTACTCCACCGGAATGAGGAGCATAAGGTAAGTCAATGGGAGAATTTCTTCCTTTGACCCAGTGTGCTGTAGACATGCAATAAGTCGACCTAACCTACATCAACTCCAGCTACATTTTTCACGTAGCTGGAGTTGTGTAACTTAGGTTGACTTAACCCCGTAGTTTAGACCTGTCCTAAGAGTGCTCAGCACTTCTGAATATCAGACAATAGTGGGTCTCAAATCGGAGACCCAAAATTGGTAACCAGTTTTGAAGATAACAAGGAGTCTGGTGGCACCTTAAAGACTAACAGATTTATTTGGGCATAAGCTTTCGTGAGTAAAAAACAAGATGTTGGTCTATATCTTTGTTGTTGTTTCATCTCTCAGGTGGGGGTAATAAGCTACCTACTGCCCAGTAAAGTTCAAGTGCTAACATTCACCACACAGGTCTTGGGTAAATGAGTCCTACTGTCCCCTCCAATCCCCCTGCGGGTCCCAAATTTATTTATACAATTGTCCCTTGCAGGAAATTTTCTTTGAAATTGGCAGTTATCCATGGATCCTAGCACAAACAGCTGGGGTCTTGGAGAAGGAGGCTGGTGGCGACTTTTATGTATTGCCCTGTCATTAACATGAATCATTTAGGGCAGTGGGTCTCAAACTTTTTTACTAGTGACCCCTTTCACACAGCAAGCCTCTGAGTGCGACCCCCCTAATAAATTAAACACGCCTTTTAATATATTTAACACCATTATAAATGCTGGAGGCAAGTGGGGTTTGGGGTGGAGGTTACCAGCTCGCGACCCCCATGTAATAACCTCGCGACCCCCTGAGGGGTCCCGGCCCCCAGTTTGAGAGCCCCTGATTTAGGGGTACCCCAGAGCATAACTTAAACTCTCCGTAAAATGCTCATGTGAAAGACACACGTTTTTGAACTGTGGAGAAAAAAATGAGAGGAGCAGTGAGTTGAGACTGGATAGGTCCCGTTGTTAGTCTAGCATGAGCTGGGCTAGATTGGCATCATGTTGCAGTTCTCACAACTGACGAGGTATACAGGTTGCACAATGCAGAAACCAAGAATTGCCAAGAGCCAATGGTTTTGCAATAACTTTTAGAAGTTTTCTCTATTTATTAAAATGTACCACATGCAGATGGCTTTATTCCCCAAGGACTTTCTTTCCTTGAAATGAAACTGAAAATGTATGGGCAGGGTTGTCTAGTCTCACTGCAGTGCCACGTAAGTGCCTCTGAATTCTCTGCTGAAATGCTGTTTTTGTAATGTCATAAAGCAGCAGTTCTCAAATTGTGATCCGTGGTCGCTTACTTGCTTGGTGGTCTGTGGAGAGTTGGCTGGTCACATGGTATTGGCTCTCCTTTTTTTCCAGCTGTTAAATGACAACTATACATATTATACTTTCCTAATGTAAGCAGTTTGTTTTAGCTACACAGATATTAATGAGATCACAAAGGAGAAGAAAGGTAATTCATGCAGTTGTGAATATGGTGGGGTCATGGGGACTGTTCATAAAATGCTCTCTATTAGATGCTCTATATTAATACGTCATCTACCAGTGATAAAGTTGGAGGAGTCTTGTTTTTAAGCAGTGCTCCACAAATAAGGTATCTCTACTTCATCAGCATGCTATGTGGGGCACTGTCCTTTTCTGCTTTCTGGAAGCACACCATTGATACAGAAGGCTGCATGCACTGAATCAAAAGCTTGTCTCTTTCACCAACAGAAGTTGGGCCAATAAAAGATATTACCTCAGCCACCTTGTCTGTGCTAAATCAAGTCAGCTGCCCTTCCTCTTTTGATACCTCTTTTGATAATCTTTACTTAAAGTAGCTAACATGATAGGAGCTGGATGAGACAAGAATAGGTAAATTCACAGAGCCTCCTGGGTTTTAGCATTTCTCTACAAACTCTGGTAGTTCCTGTCAGGCTTGCAGAAGCTAAACAAACCCCCAAATTGCATCTTTTTTATAAAGCACCTTTGATGGCCTCTTTTGGAACTTTCTCTTCAGATAATTGGTTGTTACAGGGAAATAAACTAATTCAGTCCAATTGAAATGAAATTGTATATAATCAGAGTGCTATATTTTGTTGTAAATAATAACGTTAGCAGTGACAAACTGTAGACTGCCAAGGAAAACCAGGACTCTGAAATAAATCTCTGCTTCTTAAAACCTTATAATTAACGCACAAAAAATCCCCCAAAAAACAAAACAAAAAAAATCAAAACTACTCAAAAACTCCACACAACTCAGAAAATGAAACATGGACTTTTAAAAACTTATTGTCTGTTTATTAAAAAGCAATATTTAAGCAAGGTAGCTACCAGTTTTACTAATATGTGGTTGTTCCTATAAGTAAGACATACAATGTTTAGGATTACTATTGATAAAGATACTAGATTTGCATAGTCCCGGGGAGGCGAGGAAAGAGGAGAATCCCAGACACACAGTCCAAAACCGTTACCCACATTACATTCTTAGGACCCACTTTTTATACTTATAAAAAAATACCACTGTAAATGTTGATTAAAATTGGAAAGCTCCATTGAAATTATTCTGGAGAGGCACTGTGGTCTAGTGCAGTGGTTTTCAACCTTTTTTCATTTGTGGACCCCTAAAATATTTCGAATGGAGGTGTGAACCCCTTTTGAAGTCTTAGATATAGTCTGTGGCCCCGCAGGGGTCTGTGGACCACAGGTTGAAAACCACTGGTTTAGTGGATCGAACTGGGAGTCCTGAGTTCTATTCCCAGTTCTGCCACCGACCTGCTGTGTACTCTTGGGCAAGTCCCTTCATATCTCTGCCTCAGTTTCCCCTCCCATCCTTAGTCTTGTCTGTTTAGATTGTAGGTTCCTTTGGGCATGGACTGTTTTCTCTCTGTCTCTCTCTCTATCCACAGAGTGCCCAGCACAGTGGTGCTCTGATCTTGGTTGGGCTTCTAGGCAGTGGTGAGCTGGAGCCGGTTTGCACCGGTTCGCGTGAATCGGTTGTTAAATTTTGAAGTGGTTTTAGAACCGGTTGTTAACCAGCTTCCCTGCGAGGGGGCACTGCTGCTTTGACGGGCTCCAGCCGGGAAGTGAGTAATTCCTCCTCCAGCTGCCGGGGGCGCTGTGCTGCGGAAGCCATGTGGGCTGCCACCTGGCCCTGTTGCTGCTGCTGCTGCTCCCCTGGCTCTGGGGCTTCCACTGCTGCCTGGTGGGTCCCCGGCTGCTCTGCTGGGCCTGGGCTGCATCCTGCTGCTCGGGCTGCTCCAAGACACTCTCCCCGTGAGTACCCGCACCCCCTGCCCACAGCCAGCCCCTGCCGCACCCCCTGCCCTGTCTCCAGCCAACCCCTGCCCAAAGCCAGCCAGCCCAGCACTCCTCTGTCTCCAGCCAACTCCTGCCGCACCCCCCTGCAGCCCTGCCCAAAGCCAGCCAGCCCCACACCTCCCTGTCCCCAGCCAGCCCCGCACCCCCTGCCCTGCCTGCAGCCAGCCCCTCACTCCTCTGTCTCCAGCCCTGCCAACCCCTGCCGCACCCCCCTGTGGCCCTGCCCGAAGCCAGCCAGCTCCGCACCCCCTGCCCTGCCCGCAGCCAGCCCCGCACCCTCTGCCTCCAGCTAGCCCTGCCCTATGCCCCTGTCTGCAGCTGGCCCCACATCCACTGGTGCCCTGCAGTTCCCAGGGCAGTAACCCTGCAAACCTGCTTCAATGAGGGGGGCAGGGAGCAGCTGGGACCCACACATGTGCACACCCTAGGGTTAGCAGACAGCAAGTGTGAAAAATCGGGACGGGGGTGGGGGTAATAGAAGCCTATATAAAAAAAAGACCCAAAAATCGGGACTGTCCCTATAAAATTGGGACATCTGGTCACCCTAGCACACCCCCAGGGAGTGGCAGGGACCCACACATGTGAAATGGAGCTCATTTCTAGTTCAGGCCCGTCTTTTTAAAAAAGAACTTTAGGTAGGGTTAACATACATCTGTATTTCCCCAGACATGTCAGGCTTTTTGGTTCTTAAATCGCCGTCCGGGAGAAATTTTTCTGATTTAAGGGATGTTCCACAGTATGTATTTTTTGTACCAATAGGGTTACCATACGTCCGTATTTTCTTGGGAGGAATTTTTAAAATTAAAAAAAAATTCCTCCCGGGAAAATACGGACGTATGGTAACCCTATTGGTACAAAAAATACATACTGTGACACATCCCTTAAATCATAACTTTTTATAGGGAACCGGTTGTTAAGATTTTGGCAGCTCATCACTGCCTCTAGGCGCTACCATAACGCTAGCAACTGTATTATTTATTGAGTGGTTTTAATTAAATCCCCTTCATATAGTGGTATGAAGAAGGAGCTTTTGTGTGTCTGGACTGGGGGAATGACAACCTTACTTGAACCTGATAACTTTCAGTAATGCCAACCCCAAGCATTCAGAAATCATGAGTCAGGCCCCCAAAATAATGAGATTGAAAATATGTTTGGGATTCTTTATTTGTCTTCTGGGTTTTGAACCTTCTGGGTATACTTGAGGCCCATTTCTTTAAGCTTTCCTTTGACCATTAGGGCTTCAAAATTACTCTCTTTTTTTTTTTTTTTAAATGAAAGAATAGATTCTCATGTATTCATTAAAAGAACAGGAGTACTTGTGGCACCTTAGAGACTAACAAATTTATTTGAGCATAAGCTTTCGTGGGTTTTAGCCCATGAAAGCTTATGCTCAAATAAATTTGTTAGTCTCTAAGGTGCCACAAGTACTCCTGTTCTTTTTGCGGATACAGACCAACACGGCTGCTACGCTGAAACCTGTCATGTAGTCATGACTCTCGGAGCTGGGGCTCTAAGAAAGACACAAAATATTGTGAGATTTAGCAACACTCTGATCAAAGAAATATTAATTTGCTGCTGGTGATGCATATATTTGACACCCTCTGTGGTGGCCAGCAAGTGAGGGGTTGAGCCAAACTTTGCCCATTCCCCATCTCTCCCACCCACCTGCATATGGGTGTGGGTGTGTGAGGAAGTAAATGGCATGCTGTACCTGATTATCCTGCAGAACAAGACATCTCCGATAGCCTGTGCAGGATTATAATGCAGGCATCTTACTCTTTTGTGAGGCCATGTCATCCAAATCACAATCTTGCTTTCTGTATTACTGGGGTTTGTGCAGCTTTGCTTTAGTACAGGTCAGGGCTAGCTCATAATAAAATAGAACCGTGTCTTGAATTTTTAGTAAGTTTTAGTCCTGGTGACTACAGCCTAAGTGTAGTGCGGTCAGGTGCTGGTGTGATGCATGTTTTCCCTTTGTCCCCCTCAATATGCCTCTGGCAAACCACCACATCCATAGCCCTTCTTGTGGTCCTTGGCATCTTTTGAACAGTCACTTTATAATAATGCCTGACTGTGCAAAGGTTTCTGCAACATGCACAAATGTTCATGAAGATCTAACACAACCAACCTCGTCTTTGGCAACTAAACTAGATTTTGACCCTGGTATTTGGACGTGGGAAAGTTAATCTAGGAATACAGGTTGGAATTTTCACCTTTGTGTTAAGGGGAGTTAGGTGCCCAAATCCCTTAGGCTCCTTGGAAATTCCAACCTTAAAGGCCCTGAAGTGAATTGCTCTTCTTATATTACAAGCCAAGCCAGGTGTCCTTTTAAGTTATTTTTAAAAAAAAGGCAAATTACTCATATTTATAATTAAAGCTGCCTTAGCATTCTTTGGTATGGATGGTAGGTGCCTGCCTGCACGCAAACAGGCTCCTTTTTATTCTATCCTGTTGGCAAATATATCACTGATTTTCAAGCTGTCTCTAGTATTCAGCAATATGATACTCATTGTAATACTTAGTGTGTATAAATAAAGCTGTCACTAAAAATATTTCATATTTTGGGCTGCTAGCATGGATTGGATTACTTTGCACTGGTTTGTGCTTAGTGTAACCATGTAAACAGTTTAAAATATAGGTTGTTAAAAAAAAAAAAAAAAAAAAAAAAGTTAAAATTAAAAAAAAATTCCCCTGACATCTGTTACAAATTCTATATATAAATATTGGGTATTCTTACAAGGTTTAAAATACCATCATTTTTCTCCCTCTGAATTTCAAACATTGATTCCATCTAAATCTAGTAAATGTGTAAATGAATCCTTCTTGGTTGATAGCTCAGACATTTCCTTTCACAGTTTGGAGAGGGAAATTAGTAACAAATGCTGCTAGACGAGGAGGAGAAGAAAATATATTCTTTTAAAGCATGCATTTAAAACACCCATTGGAGCACTATTTTTTTAATGGCCTATTGTCCGCCAGACCCCACCCCTTCATTCATATATGGCACTCCCATTAAAGTCAGTAGTAGAACACTGCTCTCCAAGGCACCTCCTCCCTGGAAGATCTTGAAATGCTTTGTGAGCATTCATTAATTAAGCCTCACAGTACCCCTTTGAGGTAATTAGTAGCACAGGGAAGGGTGCATTTGCAATGCATGGATTGATTTTATCCATGTGTATTGGTGTGTGGGGACAAACTGCTGGAGTGACTTGCCCAAATGTACACAAGTGGCAGAGCCAGGACTAGAACCCAGAAGTCCAGATTCCACCAGGGCCGGATTAACTTTTTGTGGGCCCGGCGCCAAACATATTTGTGGGCCCCCATTGGGGAAATAAGGCATGTCATGTGGGGCGGTCCACAGAGCGAGGGGCCGGTTGGGGGCAATGAGACAGCCCAGCAGGAGTGGCCTCACTCAGCCCAGCACAAGGGCACTGTTTACAAACCCCAAACTGCTAGACGCACACTGGCCTGCCCAGCCCTGTGTTGCCAGCGTGCCCCTTTCACACTGCCCCCCTGCCCAGTGCCCTGCCCTTATGTCAGCGCCCCCTCACCCAGAGACTTCCCCCACAGATCCCTATGCCTAGCACCCCCTGCCTAGAGACCCCTCGTGCTGACATCCCACCACAACTACACAGCACCCTGCACACCATACCCCCTGCCCAGCTCCCCCACCCACAGATCCCCTACTGTCCAGCACCCCCTTCACAGTCCCACCATCACAGCCGTACAGCGCCCCATATTCCTGAGGGAATTCTGCATCAAATTCTGAGCATAATATTTTAAAATTCTGATTTTTTTTTTTTATAATAAATAAATGTGGAAGCTTCACCATGGCAGTGGGGAGCACAGGCCCCTGGCTGCATGGAGGTGGGAGAATACCCTGCAGCCTCCCCACCCCCCCTGGGACAGGGACTTGGCAGTGAGGCTGAACCTGACCCTGACACAGCACAAGGGCCAGGCCTGCCACAGAAACATCCTGGGGCCCTGCCCCTTTTGCACCAGGCACACCAGGTGTGGGCAGGGAGGCTCAGCCCGGCAGCAGGATCCAAGTGCAGAGGGACTTAGTGTGGGGGTATCCAGATGGGGGTAAGAGGGTTCTGGGGGCGGGGGGTAAGAGGGTTCGGGGGGGGGGCAGTCTGGGTGCAGGCAGCTCAGTGGGGGATCTGGATGCACAGGGAGGTGCAGGGGCAATGGGAGTCTGCAGGGGGGACCAAGTGAAAGTGGTTGGAGCTCAGCCGGGGGAGGGGGGGGAGGAGTCTGGGTGCAGGGGAGGTGGGGTTGTTGTATTTAAAGTACTGCACAGGATCTTTTCAGGGGGAATAAGACAAATGCGACATTCATTGGTAATACATGAATCAATCAACACTGTATCATATGCATATGATCTATATTACACTCATGCACTCACACACACACACACACACACACAAACACACTCCGCCTTGTTGTTGTTACCAACTAGTTGCTCCCCTTAACTTCACTGGCCAGGTGAGTTAGATAGTGGAGGGGTGGAGCCAGGCTTCTGCCGATCTTGATCAATTCTCCGATGTTGACAAGACCCAGGGTCCTCTGCAAGACACCTCACATTTATAGCAGCTTCCCTCTCATGCAAATCTATACCAGATTCAAAATCTGTGTCCGTTGGTCCTTTGTGCTGCTTCCTTCTGGGTGTCGTCCCAATACTGTTCAAACAGGTTGTTTCCAAAAGAAGGTGCTGTTCAAAGAGGGTGTTTCCAATTGAAGGTGCTTGATTCTAACCCCCCCCACCCCACCAGGCCCTCAATATGTCTGCTCTTCTTTAGTGAACCCACTTGACAAGTTTGATTGTCCTTGGGTCTGGCTTCCATCCCCTCTCCAACTAGCTGTCTGGAGGTGCTTGCCTTCCATGCCTTGCTCATTCACACCTCATTCATTCAACATGCCAATTGATTAAGGGAGTGTGGGGAGGGAGAATCTTATTCTACTCCTAGCAAAAAGACCTTTTTCTTCTGCTTTAACTATCCTTAGGGGCTATAACATTATACCAAGGCTTAACACAAAGTTTTCTATAAGTTTTTCTACATAGGGATCTGAAACAAAGTTCCTATATCAAAGGACTTGATACAAAGTTGTATGAAAATAGCTTAATACAGGGTTATATGAAGAGGCATAATACAAAGTCATATGAAAGTTAGAGGTTATATATGGATAGGCTTAATACAAGGTTATATAGAGAGGCATAATACAAAGTCATATGAAAGTTATGTGAAGATGCTTAATACAGAGATTTATCTACAGGGTTCATTTGGGTGGGGGTCTAGGTGTAGGTGGTTGGGGCTCAGTGGGGAGGGTGTCTGAGGGGGCTCATCGGGGTGGTACAGATGCAGGGGAGTTGGGGCGTGTCAGGGTAAGGGTTTGATGGGCCTGCTTAACAGGGGAGCCCTAGCTGCTGCCAAGGGGATCCGCATGCTTGGTCCCCGTTTCCCCTATCCCAGGGATCGGTAACCTTCGGCATGTGGCCCACCAGGGTAAGCCCCCTGGCGGGCCGGGCTGGTTTCTTTACTTGCCGCGTCCACAGGTTCGGCCGATTGCAGCTCCCACTGGCCGTGGTTTGCCACTCCACGCCAATGGGGGCTGCGAGAAGCCGCGGCCAGCACATCCCTCATCCTGCAGCCCCACCATTTGCCTGGAGCCGCGATCGGCCGAATATGCGGACGTGGCAGGTAAACAAACTGGCCTGGCCCACCAGGGGGTTTACCGCATGCCAAAGGTTGCCGATCCCTGCCCTAAGATAATGGAGCAAGTAATTAAGGAAATCATCTGCAAACACTTGGAAGGTGGTAAGGTGATAGCGAACAGCCAGCATGGATTTGTAAAGAACAAATCATGTCAAACCAATCTGATAGCTTTCTTCAATAGGATAACGAGTCTTGTGGATAAGGGAGAAGCTGTGGATGTGGTATACCTAGACTTTAGTAAGGCATTTGATACGGTCTCGCATGATATTCTTATCGATAAACTAGGCAAATACAATTTAGATGGGGCTACTATAACGTGGGTGCATAACTGGCTGGATAACCGTACTCAGAGAGTTGTTATTAATGGTTCCCAATCCTGCTGGAAAGGCATAACGAGTGGGGTTCCGCAGGGATCTGTTTTGGGACCGGCTCTGTTCAATATCTTCATCAACGACTTAGATATTGGCATAGAAAGTACGCTTATTAAGTTTGCGGATGATACCAAACTGGGAGGGATTGCAACTGCTTTGGAGGACAGGGTCATAATTCAAAATGATCTGGACAAATTGGAGAAATGGTCTGAGTTAAACAGGATTAATTTAGACAAATGTTTAACAAAGACAAATGCAAAGTGCTCCACTTAGGAAGAAAAAATCAGTTTCACACATACAGAATGGGAAGAGACTGTCTAGGAAGGAGTACGGCAGAAAGGGATCTAGGGGTTATAGTGGACCACAAGCTAAATATGAGTCAACCGTGTGATGCTGTTGCAAAAAAAGCAAACATGATTCTGGGATGTATTAACAGGTGTGTTGTGAGCAAGACACGAGAAGTCATTCTTCCGCTCTACTCTGCTCTGGTTAGGCCTCAGCTGGAGTATTGTGTCCAGTTCTGGGCACTGCATTTCAAGAAAGATGTGGAGAAATTGGAATGGGTCCAGAGAAGAGCAACAAGAATGATTAAAGGTCTTGAGAACATGACCTATGAAGGAAGGCTGAAAGAATTGGGTTTGTTTAGTTTGGAAAAGAGAAGACTGAGAGGGGACATGATAGCAGTTTTCAGGAGTCTAAAAGGGTGTCATAAGGAGGAGGGAGAAAACTTGTTCACCTTAGCCTCTAAGGATAGAACAAGAAGCAATGGGCTTAAACTGCAGCAAGGGAGGTCTAGGTTGGACATTAGGAAAAACTTCCTAACTGTCAGGGTGGTTAAGCACTAGAATAAATTGCTTAGGGAGGTTGTGGAATCTCCATAATTGGAGATTTTTAAGAGCAGGTTAGACAAACACCTGTCAGGAATGATTTAGATAATACTTAGTCCTGCCACAAGTGCAGGGACTGGACTAGATGACCTCTCGAGGTCCCTTCCAGTCCTAGAATCTGTGAATCCCCTTCTCTTCCCCATCCTATGCCCCTTCCCCACCACTCCATCTCCTCCCCATCCCACCCCCTTCCTTCCCCACTGCCTCTGTCCCCCTGCCTGTCTGCCCCACCATGGGCACTCACTGTTGTACAAGATGAAGGATGGCTCCCAGCACACAGAAGGTGGTGTCCAGCTGCAAAGTCCCGGGAGCTGAGCAGCATCTTCTTTTTTCAGCCTGGCTGCGCAGCTCTGCAGTCAGAGTAGGTCTGCTCGTTCCACACACACACCCCCCCACCCCCAAGGTCCCACCCCGCCTCTTCTCTGCCTCCTCTCCCCAGGTGAGCATGCTGCGGCTGTGCTCCTCCCCCACCCTCCTGCTGGCAAACAGCTGATCGGCAAACAGCTGATTGGCGGCAGGGAGGGGAGGGCGGGAAGGGAGCAAACTCTGAGAAGAGGCAGGGGAGGGGGAGCTTGGCTGCCCTACTGCAGCAGGAGCACCAAGTTTCTGCCCCCCACAGGAGAGAGCGGGGGGGCGGAGAAGAGTGGGCCTGGTCGGGGCCCCCCTGGAGTGTGAGCCCTGCTCCATGGCGCCAGTGGCACCACACAGAAAGAGTGCAGAATAAACACTAGGCATGTAGGAATATAAAGTCCTTTATGCAGGCCTCGTCTGAAACCTTTTCAAGAGCTGCAGGTTTAAGGTATGCACAGGTTTGCAGAAGAGGGAGGAATGTCTCGTGCTGAAGTATAACTGACCTCTACAGTCGATTTAGTGGTGTTAGGATCCAATTTAGCTGCAGTCTAGGAGCACAGAAGACCCTTGGGTGTATTTCCCATTCAGCCACGTTTCTGTGTTGAGCAGCTTACAGTTTCTGCATGGTAATAAATGAGAGTTTGGGTTTTCACAGGAATTGTACCCGAATCGCTTTGCCTGGCAGCATAGAAGTTAACCATGGGGGAACTCCATAAAGTATGCCAGCCTCCTCTTAGGGGTCTATCGAATTTTAAGTATAGCAATTAATTCTCTACATAACTTCAAAATCACATTATTAATAATTGTATTTAGTAGCACATATAGGGTATGAGAGGCACTCCCTAGGATACAGTCCTCGCCCACCCTCACTCCCAAAGAGGTTCAAGTCTAAATAGACAAGTCAGAAAAGGGCAGAAGAAAGCAAGGAGTATTATTTTCATTTTACAAATAGGAACCTGAGAGGTGGATTAAAGCCTGGTCTACATTTAAAAGTTTTATTGGCACAGCTGTGTCAAACGTGTGGTTTATTTTTTTATTTACCAACATTACTATCCTGGTAAAAGCCCTAGGATAGATGTGGTTATAGCTGTATAACCATGCTTACACCAATCTAGCTTATGTTAGTCGAGTGACCCAGCACAAGCTATACCTGTAGAAGCACTTTAATACCAATATAACTGGGTCCATGCAAAAAGTTTTGCCGGTATAGTGGTAGACAAGGCCTAAGTTACTTGTCGAAGGTCACTCTTGGAGTCCAAATTCAGTTTAACCATAAACCATTCTTCCCCCACATATTCTGTTTAACAGCGAGTGTGCAGAAAAATGAGTGTGCAGGTACTGTTACCAGATTTGCCTGTTACTTTGGGGTACGCTCATTTATTAGGGTTACTCTTCTGGGGGAGGGGGGCAGGTTCTGTGATTCTATCAATGTACTGCTTGTGTCACTTTTGTTCTCATACGGAACTCTACTTCTGCAAGTTCCCTCCCAATGGAGCTATCCTGCAGGACCTAGGTTCCCCAGAATCAGACGAACACGTGCACACATTAACAGAGCGCGTCTGAGAGGACCGGGTTAATCAGCACTCCCAAGCTGGCCCCTTATATGTCCCTGGACTCAGTAGGCTGGGTTGAGCAGCAAGCTGTCACCCTCATATGCTATGGGCATCGGACCGGAATAGAGTACGCCTGAGCAGGCTGGGTCGAGCAGCACTTTCAATCTGCCACCCTCATATGCCTCAGGTTCAGCACATCCCTATCCCCACTTTCATGTTACGATTGTTCTGGTAGTAACCCATGTGATGAGCAGACCCCACAGGATTTTTGGGAACTGCAGGGATCTTTAGCTTAGGTATGAGGAGCATTGCTGCAGAACGAACAAGGAAGCCAATGGGGTGTGGGGGGGAGAGAAGGGGAGGGGAGAGAGAGAAAGAGAGAGAAGCAACCAGCTTAACCATGAAAGTTATTTATTGCCAGATAATAACCATAGGGGAGCCAAACAAATACAACAGTTATAATATTAAATCTAACTTAACATTTGATATAAAAGTCAGGTTTAGAAAATTAACTGATCACACGAGTCAGGGTCAGAAGGCTATACCTAGAGAGAGAAAGAGAGCTGGGTTCTCACCGCTCCGTGAAGCTTGAATCGATTGGGGGTCCCAGGTAGTGGTGGTAGCTGAGGGTCTGGAGTGCTGGAGACAGGCAGAGCCCCCAGCATGATCAGTCAGGAGAAGATGAAGTCCCAATGGAACTGATGCAGATTTTGGATCCAGGCATCGGAACACTTACTTGAGCGTGGGTAGGGGTTTTTGTAGGGAAAGAACAATAGTTCAAGGGAGAACACTAGATTTGTTTATGGGTAAACTGATGGCTCAAGGGAATATAGCAAAGGTGTTTTGTTCAGGCTGGACAATAGGAACTGCTCATTCCTGGCAATGGGCTGTGTTCCTTCCAGGGAGCTCACAATGCAATTAGGCAACTTCCGTATTTTGGATACCAATAAAGGGTTTCAAGTATCAGGGGGTAGCCGTGTTAGTCTGTATCTACAAAAACAACAAGGAGTCTGGTGGCACCTTAAAGACTAACAGATTTATTTGGGCATAAGCTTTCGTGGGATGCTATGCATCCGAAGAAGTGAGGTTTTTACCCACGAAAGCTTATGCCCAAATAAATCTGTTAGTCTTTAAGGTGCCACCAGACTCCTTGTTGTTAATAAAGGGTTTATTGGTCTAGAATTGGTCTGATAACTGCTGAGCTGGGTGTGTGCAGGCGTGGGTTCATTAACATCTGGAGCAGAGATCCCCCATCAGGCAGCGCTTTCCTGCTTTGCTGGTCCCAGAGTTCAGTGCGGTTTTTGCCTTGAAATCTCTGTTCTCCATTCTGTATGCTAATGGCGATGCCTCCTTGTCTCATCTCCAATGCAAATGAAGCTAGGGGAGTTTCCTTAATCCTGTCACCCTTGTCCTGAAGGGTTTAGGTGGGTCTCCCAGGGCCTTTTCATTGCTCTTTGTAAGGCTTTCTTCTGATCTGTTTTGGTTCAAGCAGAGGCGGGGGGGGCGGGAAAGGTTTTTTGTGAGTCAGACGGGCTGGGTACTGCGCCCTGGTTCCCCAAGAACACATTGCTGACAGGTAACAGTACAGATCTGTATTTTCTGTCTATTTCATGGTGTAGCCACACATGGGTAGATAGTTACATGAAGCCAAACACATGCTTTTCTTATTAGTGGAAAATCTGTTTGTTTGTTTTTAAAGTATAATACCTCCTTGTACAATAAAGTGTGGTTGAGAGGTAGCTTTATGATTATGTTTATTTCAGGACTGGAATAGGACTTCTGTAATTTTCTGCCGCGTTAGGCTGCTATCTGTTCAGAATTTATTTGATACAGTCTTTGTGGTGTTTCAGATTTTTTTTATTTGAAAAAGGATCACGAAAGCTCAAACTACGTACAGATGTTTTAAATATTGCCTATTAAGGAAAAATATGAACTGTTCAAACTTTATTAAAAAGAACACTTTTTTTTTTTTTTTGGTAGCTAGACTAAAGTGTTGTCACTCCAGTTGGGTGGTAATACACACAACGTATAAACAAACAGTTTGTGCTCCACACTTATCCTGTTAATGTTTATGCTGCTTCCCTTTTCAGAGTATAAATCATTTTTCTGTAATAAGCAATTTACAGAGGTCAGGAGCATCATTGATCACAATAGTTTTGTTTACAAGCCAAATCCTCTGTTGAGAACGTGGGACTTGTTAATCATGCAATAATATCCCCACGAAGGAATATTGTATCCTGTTATGTCTAGAACAAATGAGAAAAATCCAGTTCACTTGAACATTAGAAGTAATGGAGGTTTTTTTTATGGCCCAAAGGTGAGGCAGAGGACAGGATGATGGAAAAGAATTGGAAATGGGTACAGAGCCTTTGACTTGTAGATTTTAAATCCAGCTCAGGACTGTAGTGAACAAAAACTACTACTTTCTCCTCCTCCCCCTCTCCCTGCCTGGGGCTTCTCACTTCTCCATTTGCCACCTGGAGCGGGGTCCAGCCACCCAGCTCTCCAGAGAAGCGGGGGGCAACTGGGCTCTAGCTGTCCAGCTTTCTTGTCAATTTTATGACTTCGGCCATGCAATTGACAAGGCAGCCAACAGCCGAGGTAAGGAACGCGGTATGTACACAGACTCTGCCTCACCCTAACTACACCGACATAAGCCTTACGCCTCTCTTGGAGATGGAGTTATGATATTAGTGTAGTAGGGCACTTACATCAGCGGGAGGAAGGCTGTAGAGTAGACACTGACATCATTAGGTTAACATAAGCTGCCTTACCTCGACCTAACTGTGTAGTGTAGAGCAGCCCTCAGACAACAAGGACTCGAATGAGTCCTGGAGAGTGAACTGTTCTTTCACTCCTCAAGGTATTTCCTGCAGGTCAGTATTGAGGCATATAAGTGGCATGGTTTGAGGGAAGCTTCCATTGTCACTCTTCATAATGCTTCTGTTCTGTGGGCAAACTGAATTCTTTTTGTTAGAGGAAAAAAATAGAAGTGCCCCAACAGATCAGTGAAGATACCTTGAATCTCCTGGTAAATAGCTTGTTTTTACTGTTCATGCAGCAGTAAATCAGGTTTCCAGTCTACCTTATCTCTGTTGCTGCTACTGGTTCCTCAGAGTAGGACTTTGACTTTCCAGTGCCTGAAAAGTCTCGTTTTGTTTCTCACCATTTATGTTTTGAACTACTATGAAATAGTTGTATGTCAAGATTGTTGTGGCAGTAAATGCTACCAAACAGTGAACAGCATCTTAGGGACTTCAGTTAAGGTAGTAAGATGATGAGTAGTTATATTTTTCTTCAAGCCTGCTTTTGTTGGCTGCATAGAACTACATTAATCCATTAACTAGATTTTCAATAAGGTCGGTATTGTCCATTTGGGCATTTTGCTTCAAAGATTATCTGATTAACATCCTCCGTGTGCTGCTCTCAGATCACTTTTTCCCACAAATTTAGTACTATCCTCACCTCCTACTATATCGGAACACTGCCACCATCTTTAATTGTGGTATATAGCCTGATTTAATCACATCGGAGCCTTGGAATTTGGAGCAGCTCATTGCTCTTCTTCTGTCTTTGATTTTATTTGTAAAGTCAGGAGGGTCTCAACTTTCCCCACCCTGGCAGGATTGCAAACAAAAAATGGATCTTGGTTAAAATAAGTGATTTATTTACTATTTTCATCTCAGTAGTTGTTGTTCCTAAATGGATTTCTGCACCTCATTAGTCAAAATCTAAACTGAACAAAACAGACCATTTTGGGGGTGTGATTTTTTTCCTCCCAGTTGTCCCTGTTCTACTAACTTGTGACTTTTCTTTTTGCAAATGGAAACTGAATAAAAATCCATCTTTATTGTCTTGAAAAAAATAATTTCTGGCTATTCTCAGTAATCAGTTTATATAATTATAAACACAATTGCAAGTTGGTCAGTGTTTTTTCCTTGCTGGGTGTTTATAGTCAACACAATGTGGCTGCACTTCAATCAGGAGGCGTTGGGAGCAGAGAAGTGACATGTGCTGGAGTCCAGTGATTTAATGTGTATCTGTACACTGTTTGCCCACTGATACTCACTGTAGGCTGCAGCCTGTTGAAAGGGAAGGAGAGCTGGGTTAATATCAATATTGATTGGATTAGACACTGTTCAGCTCTGATCTTTAGCTAAAATGTTGTTGAATTCTTCTGCTGGTGATTGGGCCTGTGTGACTTCATTGTATTGTTAACAGTCACTCTGTCGTCTTCAGTATGGGGGAAAAAGTCCAGATGAATGTCGTCATTCTCCTCTACTTCCACCCAAAACTCACTTTTTGGTAGAGGGTACATACATTTTTTTTATCAGTGCATGTGCTTTTTTGATGGCCTCAGTGTTAGGCAGGCTGCATATAGCCACTGCTTATGTAAAGTGACACACATAACTGAAAAGTTCTCTGCCCCCAAAGAACTTAGTCTGAATAGACTCCTGTACCATCAACCTGTGGGAGTGTTGTTCAGAAGGCTTGATGCTGTGCCATTTAAAATAGACATGCTTTTGAGAACCCAGTGAGTTGCAGGGAATAAAAACATTTTATATTTTAGACATTTTTTTGTTTGTTTTGTTTCAGTGACCAACCTGTTGGGCTTTCATGGGTATTTATTACTAGTGTTCTAAAGGCGACGGGGAGGTAGAATTTGGCAAGTTTAGAAATGAGATGGAAGCACTACTGGGATTTCATTTCCTAACAAATAATTCTCCTCAAACTGTATAAACTTTCTTGAGTTAAATACTTGAGAAGACAGATATTACATTTTCAGTTAAACAAGCATAGTAACAATTGCCTGTTCCTTGCTACCCAGCCTCACCAAGCAACCAGCTGATTTAAATTTTCCTTATTACTTTCAGAAGTGTATACTTCCTCCAAAAAGAAAAATAAAACAGCCTTTTTCCTGACTTGGAAAAAAAATTCAAATAGACTATGCAGAATAAAAAGAAAAATAGCCTGAATCCTTAGGCATGATTTGAGTTCAGCTGAAGTTTAGTTGTAAAACCTATCAACTGAGCTCAGTTGCTTGCACACACATACATATGCTGCTGTCACATGTGCTTTATGGTCTACCCTTTTCAATGGCATGCACTGTGCCATGAATGTAGCTATTAGAGGATTGAGTGTAACTGGAGGCCAGGGTTCACAAGAGAGGCATTAGTATGTCACAAAGCTGCCAGCATAGTCAACTGGTAAAACAGAGTATAAACTGATTTCTTTTTAAAGTACAGAAGGAATTGAATCTGAAAGGCAATATCAAGAGCTAACTTTATCATACATTATATACTGTAACAAGAATTGGAAACTGAAGATATTTATAGGACAGGCTTGAAGCCATAGAAGATGAGATAACACATCTGTCCTTGCTGGTCTGTTTTGAGTGTTTGTTTCTTGAATTGAGTGGCAAGTTTTTGGATCTCAACTGTGAGTGCATTTAGGAGGCAGAAACATCAGCTGGAATGATGAAGGTCTTGTCGGGGAGCCAGCGATTGATTACCATAGACGTCTGGCAGCTGTTGCTTGAGCTTGTGGAATTATGGAGGACTCAAGGTGACAAATAGTTTGGTAAATGAAAACAGTTCTGCATTAGATTACAGTAGAGATCTACTGTACCATTGGCAAACTAAGTAGAAGCAGAATTCTGCTACTCACAGCAATTGGTGCCCACTTCTGAAATATTAGCATTCCTGTCAACTGGTGATGGTGTTATTGGGCCAGCCCTGTGTGCTTGCATGACTGCACTGGGCTGCCACTTATGGAGCCACTTATGGAGCCAGGCTGATGACAAGCTTCTGCTTTTTATTTCCCCCAGAAGGGAAGATGATACCCTTAACTCCCCGGGGTATACAGAGGGAAGGGAATCATGCTGTTAACATGAACTGGCTGGTGTGATTGGGAAAGAGAGTGTCCTGTAGGAGGACTAGGTCTTGTCCTCTTCTGGAAGAAGCTGTTGGGCGTAATACAATGAGCAGGAAATGTACTCTTGCTGGAGAACAGTTATTGTGATCTAGCAGACAAGAGTGATCCTGGGAAGAGGATTGAAGAGGATATACAGGACCTCAAAGCCATGAGTTTAAATTGGGGATGGAGTTTACGTGAACAATAGCAATCAGTAATAATAGTTTCTGTGTCTCTATGGGCTTCCATGCGCATTAGCAAATTAAGTCTTGCAATATCCCTACAGAGGTAGGTATGGCAAAGGCACTTGCTGAAGGTCCCATGCAATCCGGTACAGCCAGCAGCAAAACCCAGATCTCCTGACTGTCAGTGCCCATGGCTTAGAATACAAGACCCTGCTTCTTTAGTGAAAGTTGGAGGGATACATTGAAGAGATTTCTCACGTCATCTAGTATAGTTAGGAGTGTACTTAAATTGTGGAGAAATCACACAATTTTCGCGAGTTGGTCACGGCATAAATAATAAATTTCATGGATGTGTTACACATCTGCTAAATTTGCTATTTATTCTATGACCCACCCACAAAAGATGTGTGATTTCTCCACAGAATTTCTCAAACTAGGGGCCTGGATCCAAAAGGGGGTTGCAAGCCTGTTAGGGGGTCATGGTATTGCCACTCTTACTTTTGTGCTGCTGCTGGCGGCCGTACTGCCTGAAGCTGGATGGTGGGAAAGAGGTGGCTACAGCCCTACTGCCCAGCTCTGAAGGCAGTGCCACCGCCAGCAGCAGCACAGAAGTAAGGATGACAATACCATGCCACCCTTACTTCTCTGCAGCTGCTGGTGGCGGTGCTGCTTTCAGAGCTGGGCAGCTGGAGACCAGATTTCGCGGTCCATGATGTAATTTTCATGGCTGCAAATTTGGTAGGCCCCTAAGTAGAGTGGTTTCCAGCCATGTTCATGTAGCAGAGATTCAGTGTTTTGTGACTGGTATCTTAAGCTCTGTGTTTTAGTGATGACCCTTGTGCTAGGCCTTAGTGTGGCACTGCTGCTCCGTGCAATTCAGTTGTGTGCCTTCTAAACCACCATGGACCTTGGTATGTTCCAAACCCCAGCTTCGTGACTGACAGAGGTTTAGAGCATCCAAAGTAATCCATGATGTGGTTTGGAGCATATTCAATTGAGTTGGAGGCTGTAAGCGCACAGCCAAAGGGTGTTTAAAGTAGTCATGTTGCCTGACTACTTTAGGAAACGCTAATTTTGTCCATATTAAAGTCTCTTTAAATCCTCTGAACCAGGCCATGTTTGGACCTGGCTCAGCCCATGATGTATGATATGCGAGGAGCAGAAAGGCATAGACGTAATCTAGACTACAGTTATTTGGGAGGCCTCGTGATAGATGGAGTTGGACCCCTTTGTTTTTCCTTAATTGACCAATCTTGTGCTTTTCACTCTGGTGTATTGAAATAGGTCATAGGTATTGTGGGTAGTGTATGTTTTTAGTCCTGGTGTGAAACTTCAGTCTTTCTTCTCTCAGCTTCCCACCGTCCAAGGAAGAGATACACACACACACTGCTTTATACTTGCAACTTTAAAATTGCACGCATTGGTAACATTAATATGATTTCCTTTCCCTTCCATAGCTTCTCCTCTTCTGCTTTTCGCCAATCGTCGGGATGTCAGACTGGTGGATGCTGGAGGAGTGAAGCCAGAGTCCACCATAGTGGTCAGCGGCTTAGAAGATGCCGCGGCGGTTGATTTTCAGTACTCACAAGGCATCGTTTACTGGACAGACGTGAGCGAAGAAGCCATCAAGCAAACGTACTTGAACCAAACTGGGAATGTAGTGCAGAATGTCATTATTTCTGGTCTGGTTTCTCCGGATGGCCTGGCATGTGATTGGATTGGGAAAAAGCTGTATTGGACAGACTCAGAAACCAATAGGATAGAAGTTGCTAATCTCAATGGAACATCTAGAAAAGTCCTCTTCTGGCAAGACCTTGACCAGCCAAGGGCAATTGCCTTGGATCCAGCACATGGGTAAATATTAACGTGACTCTGCATGGCTGGAGTGTCACAGTTGCTTTGTGAGGGATTTTTGGCTCTGTAAAGAAATATAATCTCTTGTTTCTAATAAGCTCTTGTTTCAGATTCTACTTTCTCAAGGTATTTTATTGCTGAACATATGTTTAGACTTAAATACAATGTGGCAAGGAATGACAACCCAGATACAGAGCCAAAATTAAAATATATATAAAATAGCCGAGCTTAGGTGCCAATGAAAATACTCAATCAGTAAGAGTCTTACTTTTCCAATATGTCTTAATGTTGTAAATTTCTATTCCTGCAATTAACCTGTCTGGTAAGTTAATAGAACTCTTGTTTGGGTCGTGATGTGTGTGGTTTTCTTTTTTAATGCATGTAGACAGCAATGTATGTAAATCTCCTTTAGTCAAAACAGGAATTCTCACATGCTTTGCTTTGGTAAACAAAAGCCAATATGTTGAAATCGAGATTGTCATCTAATTATATAAGTGTTGGCAGGTGAATGAACCTGGTAGAGGCCCGAATGTCTAGATCAGTTTAGATCAGGACCCCATCATGCTAGCACTGTATGGACATATAGTAAGGAGGGGGTCTCTGCCCCAAAGAGCTTATAATCTAAATAGGCAAAGGAGATGTGTGTGTGTGTCCGTCCGTCCGTCCGTCCGTCCATCCACTGGATCAGACTGTCTTGGCGGTGCTTCCACCTGCAGCCATTCCTTGAATCCTGGTGCATTGCCAGTGTGGACAGAAAGAAATGTTGAAGCTGCATGATTGCAGCTCGTCCTGTCGGCTCTGTCCACACACAGTTCTTTGTGAGGGGTCACTTTATCCTTCTCTTCTAAATTAAGCAGCTCCTATATCCTTCCCCTCTTTAAGAAAGTCCAGTACCAATGAAAGCACACAATAAATTTAGGCTCTTTGTGAGAGTTGTTGAGGGGAAAAAATAGTTAGGTGTGTAGAATTCAATGTAAAAGTAATGGAATTTCACTGCATTTCAGTAACACAGAAATGACTGGCAGTGAGCTGGGAGAGAATCCGTCTCTGCAGAGCCTGTCTTTTCAATTGAGTGTCTGGGGTAAAAAAAAAAAAAAAAAAAAAAAAAAAAAAAAAAAAACCCAAAATGCAAGCAAAAGAAAGACAGAAGCAAAGGGAACTTGGTATTGTGCTGTGGCCATTTACCATAATACAAGCTGGAGTTGCCAGGCTCCTTCAGTAGCAGTCCCACATGCCAGACTCTTTCGAGACCAAAACAGGAAGGAGGAACATTTATAATTAACATGCAAATTAAACTTTCCCTAAGCGTGGTTGCTTATACCCCCAAAAGAAATCCTAAACTGCAATCATACCAAGTGATGCTCCAGCCACCACTGAGCAACTTTTAGAGGGGTAACCATGTTAGTCTGTATCATCAAAAACGACAAGGAGTCCTTGGGGTACCTAAGAGACTAACAAATTTATTTGGGCATAAACCCACGAAAGCTTATGCCCAAATAAATTTGTTGGTCTCTAATGTGCCACAAGGATTCCTCATTGTTTTCACTGAGCAACTGCTATTCTCCAGATGACTGGTGGATGCCAGGCAGGCAACCACAGCCCTGTGTGGTGGGGGAAAAAGGAGTGAACTTGCTGACCTTAGATGGCTTCTCCCAAAGGGACCTGTTCCTCTGGCCCTTGGTGCAAGGAGGAAACGAGAATTCAGCAGTGACACACAAGTTCACCAGTCTAATGGAAGTTTTTTAAAATAGTCATTAACCTGGAAACAGCAAAATAAAGCAGTGATGTACCTCCTCTGACACCGCCACTGAGGTGTGTTGGTGCTCACTGCTGTAAGGTCCTGTGTTTCAGGCTCTCAGGTGGTTCAGGACAGTGCCCCCTGTTGCTTCCTCTTGCCATGTTCCTGCAGCAGTTTGAGAGCAGCGGCACATGTGCACAGATCTTTAAAAAGGACAAAGATGTCGGGGGAAACAGTTTCAGGAGAGCCTGAATGGAATGTATGTTTTTCAAAAATGCTAGTGAAATCCTGCAAAATCTTGCCATTTTCAGAAAAGCACTTTTCATGGGGGAAAACCATTCCCTCTCCCTGCCCTCCTGCCCCCAAGCTGGTGGTATGTGCATCAGCAGTCTGGTAAAGCAGCAGTTGAAATGAGTGCTGCGCATGGTGGCCATGCTGTACTGGGTTACAAAACCCAAGTTAGGAAGTGTAGGCATGCTGAACTCACTGCACGCTGTTCAGGTGATGCTTAGCTCCCCCATGAAATGGCTGACTGCCAGACAGCGCAGCTTGCTGGGTAGGTGGTCCCCTTTGCAACATTTGCTTGGCAAACATTGGAGGGGGAAAGCTAGACAAGATGAAATACAACTTAAACTGGCCTCGGGTGGGGCTAGGTGGAGCTGTAAGCTAATGCTCTAGCCTTTTTCCTCTGGAGACTGGGATTCAAATCCTAAATAAAGATTATAGGTGCAAATGAGTTTGGCTGTCTGTAGTGATCCCTCACCGGCGTGTCACCGCTTCACTCTGCTCAGAAGAGGCCTAGAATGACTCTCAGGCTTTGGCTACACTGGCGCTGTACAGCGCTGCAACTTGCTGCGCTCAGGGGTGTGAAAAAACACCCCCCTGAGCGCAGCGAGTACAGCGCTGTAAAGCGCCAGTGTAATCAGTGCCTGCAGCGCTGCACGCTCGCTCGCAGCACTGCAAGCTACTCCCCTCGGCGGCGCTGTGAAGTCCCGAGTGTAGCCAAGCCCTCAGGAGTATGACGGGTCAGGGACAGTACTTGGGGGACTGGACTCAATGACCTTACAAGGTCCCTTCCGGTTCTATGAGATAGATAGGTATAGATTGAGGTGCATAGGGGTGCTTGCATTCTGCCTACACTAGCAAGTGCTGTCACTCCCTTGTAGTTTCATGTTTCCCAAACCTACTTAGAAAATGGATACCAGACTTAAAGATGGTCAGAAACCCAGCATCTGTGTGTGTATGGGAGGGGAAAAAACATGATACAGTTTTAGGTATAACTGAAATGCAATTAATGCCTATATAGAGACAGCCTCCTGGAGAGAGACTACATTTTATTCATATAGTCAGTGTTCATACTCAAGCCTAGATCTTATGCTTTTCTACCATTAACCCCTATCTGAAGTATACTGAGTTGGTACGGACAGTGTTAGATCCTGCCCTTGTGTGAGTTGTACCAAAGCAGAGGAGCAATGAATCTTAAATTATACTATGTTAAAGGACCTAAAGATAGAAACAAAAATGTGTATAAAATGGGGGGATACTAGTGATGCTATCCTCTGGGACAGTGGTTCCCAACCTTTCCAGATTAAGGTACCCCTTTCAGGAGTCTGATTTGTCTTGCGTACCCCCATGTTTCATTTCACTTAAAAACGACTTGCTTACAAAATCAGACATAAAAATACAAAAGTGTCACAGCACACTATCACTGAAAAGTTGCTGACTCTCATTTTTACCATATACTTCTAAAATAAATCAATTGGAATATAAATATTGTACTTAATTTAAGTGTATAGTACATAGAGCAGGATAAACAAGTCATTGTCTGTATGAAATTTTAGTTTGTACTGACTTCACTAGTGCTTTTTATGTAGCCTGTTGTAAAACTAGGCAAATATCTAGATGAATTAATGTACCTCCGGGAAGACCTCTGTGTACCCGCAGAGGTACATATACTCCTGGTTGAGAACTACTGTTCTGGGAAACTGCCCAAACTAATTTTAGGGAGGTTGCTTGGTATGGCTAGTTACTTAAAAGAAAAAAAATAGATAGCAAGTGTTGCGTGTGTGTGCATGCGTGCACATGCAAAGACTGGGAGATCATCATAGAGTACAGGAAATTAGAAGCAGCACAGACCACTTAAAAATGTAAGAGGAAAAGGCAGTGAGACAAAATTAGCTTAAAGAGCCTTTTATTTAAAGGGCCCACCAATGGGGATTTACTATCAGAGCTTATAAGAAAGCAAATTGTCAAAAACCGAAAAGGATATGATAAGAAATCCTGGCTCTGTTAAATCTGCCTCAGTACATATCGCAATATGCAGATCCTACAGAACCAGATGGAGCAGTATTTTTTAAAAAGTAAAACTTCCATTTCAGTAGGAAGATGCAGTTAGCAGAGATGCAAATATCTTGAACAGAGACTGAAAGGGCTGTAAACAGTTTAAAGCAGGAGTTCTCCCAGCCTTGGGATGCAAACAGGTTTCTGGGGAGTTGTGATCATCCTTCCTTTCTTACCCTAGCTTCTAGATCTTCTGGGTGTGAAGAGAACTTTGAGAGTAAAGCAGTGCAATGGTGCCCGAATCTGCAGACAGCCTGGAATAATGCTTCTAAGATGGATTCAAACTTGGGGCGTTGTGACCTCCTAAGTGTCACAGCCACTATGTTCCTTCTGTGTTTCCAAATGGAAAGTGGAACCTGGTATGGCAAATGACTAAAGGGAAAACCAAGTAGCTTGGTGATCAGAAGTGTGCAAGTTGCTATTTAACAATGTTCATCGGTCTATTTTCAATAAATGTGGGAGTACCATCATTTTGGGTATATTAAAGAGCCCGGGATGAGATCTAATATACGTAACTAGTCTGTGCTAGTGACACAGGTGCATATGTGCTTGCACCCTGGTATGGAATTTTGAATAACTGAATGCTCTGGAAGGTTCTACCACATACATAAATAAAGTTTACCCAAGGTCTGGCAACCTAGCCTCCCAGGTACTAGAAAACATATTTCTCTTGGGCAGCCAATGTTGTTTTCACGTTCCCTAGTTGCCTATTGTTCATAGACTATACCAGTGGTTCTCAACCAGGGGTCTGGGGCCCATTGGGGGGGGGGGCCCGTGAACAGGTTTCAGGGAGGCCTCTAAGCAGGGCCAGCGTTATAGTCGCTGGGGCCCAGGGCAGAAAGCTGAAGCCCTACTGCATGAGGCTGAAATCCAGGGCCTTGAGCCCCACCACCTGGGGCTGACACCGAAGTCTGAGCAATGTACCTTTGCAGGGGCCCCTGTGGTATGGGGCCCCAGGCAAGTGCCCTGCTTGCTACCCCCTAACATCTGCCCTGGATTTTATATTCAGAAAACTAGCTATTGTGGCACAGGTGGGCCGTGGAGTTTTTATAGCATGTTGGGGGGGGCGGCTCAGATAGAAGAAGATTGAGAACCCCTGGACTATACCACCATCCTGTTGTAAACAGGGAATAATTCTCCAAAAAATGGTCACTGCTTTGAGCTTGAAACACAGAGAGCTTTGGGTTGAAGCTGAAAAAAAAAAATAGTGTGTGATACCAACATCGATTTGAATTATAGCCTGTGAGATAACGGAGATGTGTCTTACTCTTTTGATCCTTCTACCCTTTTCCTAATTCTAGAAGTGATGATCAGGGAGTGTTTCTAAATTCCTTTCTCTCTGGAAATTGTGTTTTACGGCCAACACCTAGAGACTGTCGGACCATATGTGTGTCTGCATGTAAAGATTAAAATAAATCCTTCAAAGAACTAGTGAAAGTCATTAAACTCTTGTAATCAGTACAGGATTTTCTGATGCACTGAGACAGTATATTAATAATATACAGCTGCTTAATATGTACTATAGCGTTCTTTCCCATGCACTTCAAAGCCTGCTTGTTGGATCCCATTTGTGCATACATGGTTTCTAAGGAGACTGACGAGATGGTAAGCAGATTGTTTTACTTTCTTTAAAATTGGGCACGAGCTGTAAGAGGGCAGGTTGAGTGCAGTGGATTAGTGAGTGTTTCTGAACATCCAAATTCAAATCCCAGCTTAGGCTATAAGTGAAGCTGAGTTGTCTTTAATGGAAGATGTATGGCTAAATTCTCTGCACTGCTTTGAATAAAATCTCAACCATCATATGCAGTTATATTCTTATTAGGTGTACAGCAGGTGGGGATTCAGGGTCAGAAGCTTCACAAAGGACTCTCACTCTGATTTCCTGGTTTTCATATATTTTTGTTTCTTTAGAATTACAATGTACTAATACAACTTCAAATTAATGGGTGAGGATTTAAAGTTTTCCCTCTATTGTAACAAAAGGAAGCTCTCAGATCAAAACATGTTTTTTTAAAAAAAAAAGGAATTCACATCCTAAAGTAATGCGATGACCCTGCATGGACTGGGTTGTTGGCAAGGGGGACTGAACCTATGACCTCCGGATCTAAAACATAAACCTGTGCTACCTGCACTAATCCACCAGTTTGAAGGCTGTAGTGGACTCAGAAATCTTGATATGTGGAATGGCCATTGGAGGAGGACAAAGTGCCACTTGTGTTAGTGTGGGTTGCACAGGTATTTCCTTCTCAAAGGGAAAGGTTCATAGGATCTGAGCTTGACCTGCAAAAATGCTTGTAATCTAAATGGAAAGGACCAAGCATATCTCATTTTAAAACACAAACTTACCCCATCTCTCTAGCGTAGTGCAGCTAAAAGCCAAAAATCCCAGCCTGTAGCTGTTTTGGTGTGGCTCTCCACTACATTTGCCACAGAATTTAAACACATTGTCCAGAGCTGTATTGGTGATTGATGCTGATATACTAAGGTCCTAATCCAGCAAAACACTTATGTATGTGCTTAATTTTAAGCATGTGGGTAGAAGTCAATGGTACTACTCATATGTTTAAAGTTAAGCACATGTTTAGATGCTGTGGCAGGTTGAGGCCTAAAATATATCAGCATGGTAAGGTAAACTAATTCATTATCTCTTCAAAATGCTCCTTAAAACTCTCCTTTGCTGTGAGGCCTACAAAAAGACTTGACAATAGTTAGGTTGCGGGTGCATTAAAGCCACTTATCAGGCTGACGAATATTGTCTCCTTGTTTCCTTGTACTCCCCCATGTGTCTGTATCCATCTCTTCTCTTATACTTTAGATAGTAAGCTGCTTGGGGCAGGGAATATCTTTTTGTCTGTGATTGTACAGCACCTAGCGTGGTGGGGTCCTGGTCCATGATGGGATCCTCAGCCCAATAATAATCAAAGTAAAGTGCTACATACAATGAAGCTTGTTTTGACAACCTGTTGTGAAGCTAACTTTAGTTCCAGTCAAACCATTGGGGGAACACAAGTAGCAAAAAAAAGAAAATCAATAGAAATTCCAGACCTGTAAATATTACAAATGTGGGATAGAAAAAACATTAAAAACTGTAACAGAAAAGTTTTCCTTTGAGCAATGCATGCCATTACTGATGGCAAGTTAAATTACAGTTAAAATGAAGGAGATGTACCTTTTGAATGAAACTATTTTGATTACAGTGCTTCCTGGAAAGGCAAAGATTAGCTTATTCAGTACATAAATCTCATTAATAAACTTGGAGTATAAATCTATTTTGAAACTGTTCGCTAATTGGTTGGTACAGGGTAATTGGGATGAATGTGTGAAAAGCAGAGTTGTTTGTGAATAATGTAAGAAAAGTAGTCAACCATAAAATTGGTTACAAGTCTTATATCCAGCCTTCTGATATGGCTGTAATCTCTCAATGCTAAAAAGCTTTTGATATAAAGTATGGCCGTATAGCTGCAGACAGCAGCATACTTGAAGAACTTGTGGTTTTTTGTTTGTTTTGGTGAGGAAGGTACTTACTCACTCTAACTTCAGTTAGATGCCCTTGATATGGTGACCGCCAATCTCTGTAAATATCAAATTTGTTTTTCTCTTTATTTTCTTTTCCCCACTCTCTTCTCTCAGGCGTGATCAGGTGACAATTTCAAACACACCCACCACTAAACATAACTCATGGTTCAGAAGCAGGATAGAAAAACTGCATTTCAATGAGGTTGAATGGAAATTGCATGGAGAGGGGAGAAAATGCAGGATAGTAGTCCCCTCCCCATAGAAACACTATCTGCTCGGGGATACCAATGTTACAAGCTGTCACTGGTTCATTACCCTAATAACTGGATACTGTCCTAATTATTAAGAGCTTTGATTGCCTTTAAAAATTAACCCTCTCATGGTTTTTAAACTGCAACATGTACTGCTATTTGTTTTGACTCTGCACTGCATTCTTTTTTAACTAGGAGTGGCAAAGAGGTTGTTCTGATGCATGAAAAGTGGCTTTGGGTACCTGCTGCCCATTCTCTGCTTATGATACAATGGTAAGGAGGTAGTTGGCGTTCTGCACTGGGTCCTGCCATCAGCTTCTACTACAGAAGATGCCAAAGAGGCAGGAGAAGCCAGTATTCTTAAAGGCACAGTTCTGAATTCTCATTAGGTATTGTGCATAATTGGAACAATTAGAATAGGGTGGGGTTGACTAGCTACAAACATATATTGGTTTAGTTAAACAGGTGCAAATTCCTGTGTGAACACTTAGTTCAGTTTGAGTGACTTACAGTAACTCCTCACTTAACGTTGTAGTTATGTTCCTGAAAAATGCTACTTTAAGTGAAACAATGTTAAGCGAATCCAATTTCCCCATAAGAATTAATGTAAATAGGGGGGGTTAAGTTCCAGGGGAAAACTTTTCACCAGACAAGACTATATTTTATTTATATATACACAGTAAAGGTTTTAAACAAACAATTTAATACTGTACACAGCAATGATGATTGTGAAGCTTGGTTGAGGTGGTGGAGTCAGAGGGTGGGATATTTCCCAGGGAATGCCTTACTGCTAAATGATGAACTAGCACCCTGCTGGGCCCTCAAGGGTTAACACATTGTTGTTAATGTAGCCTCACACTCTACAAGGCAGCAGGAATGGAGGGAGGGGAGACAGCTTCAGAAAGATCTCACAAAACTAAGTGATTGGGCAACAAAATGGTAAATGAAATTTAATGTGGATAAATCTAAAGTAATGCACATTGGAAAAAATAACCCCAATTATACATACAATATGATTAGCTACAACTAATCAGGAAAGAGATCTTGGAGTCATCGTGGATAGTTCTCTGAAGACGTCCATGCAGTGTGCAGCGGCAGTCAAAAAAGCAAACAGGATGTTAGGAATCATTAAAAAAGGGATAGAGAATAAGGATATGTCTACATTACGGGATTACTCCGAATTTACAGAATTCGATTTTGGGCAATCGATTGTATAAAGTCGAGTGCATGCGGCCACACTAAGCACATTAATTCGGCTGTGTGCGTCCATGTACCGAGGCTAGCGTCGACTTCCGGAGCGTTGCACTGTGGGTAGCTATCCCATAGTTCCCGCAGTCTCCCCCACCCATTGGACTTCTGGGTTGAGATCCCAATGCCTGATGGGGCAAAAAACATTGTCGCTGGTGGTTCTGGGTACAGCCTCACCCCTCCCTCCGTGAAAGCAACGGCAGACAACCGTTTTGCCCCTTTTTTCCTGGGTGAACTGTGCAGACGCCATACCACGGCAAGCATGGAGCCCGCTCCGCTCAAGACAGCAGTCATGAACATTGTAAACATCTCGCGCATTATCGTGCAGTTTATGCTGAACCAGGACCTGAAAACCCAGGCGAGGAGGAGGCTGCGACTGCAGCGCGGCGACGAGAGTGATGAGGACATGGACATGGACACAGAATTCTCTCAAACCGCGGGCCCCGGCGCTTTGGAGATCATGCTGTTAATGGGGCAGGTTCTAGCCGTGGAACGCCGATTTTGGGCCCGGGAAACAAGCACAGACTGGTGGGACCGCATAGTGTTGCAGGTGTGGGACGATTCCCAGTGGCTGCGAAACTTTCACATGCGTAAGGGCACTTTCATGGAACTTTGTGACTTGCTTTCCCCTGCCCTGAAGCGCCAGAATACCAAGATGAGAGCAGCCCTCACAGTTGAGAAGCGAGTGGCGATAGCCCTGTGGAAACTTGCAACGCCAGACAACTACCGGTCAGTTGGGAATCAATTTGGAATGGCCAAATCTACTGTGGGGGCTGCTGTGATGCAAGTAGCCAAAGCAATAACTGAGCTGCTGCTACCAAAGGTAGTGACTCTGGGAAATGTGCAGGTCATAGTGGATGGCTTTGCTGCAATGGGATTCCCTAACTGTGGTGGGGCGATAGATGGAACGCATATCCCTATCTTGGCACCGGAGCACCAGGGCAGCCAGTACATAAACCACAAGGGGTACTTTTCAGTGGTGCTGCAAGCACTGGTGGATTACAAGGGACGTTTCACCAACATCAAGGTGGGATGGCCGGGAAGGGTTCATGACGCTCGCGTCTTCAGGAACACTACTCTGTTTAAACGGCTGCAGCAAGGGATTTACTTCCCAGACCAGAAAATAACCATTGGGGATGTTGAAATGCCTGTTATCCTTGGGGACATAGCCTACCCCTTAATGCCATGGCTCATGAAGACATACACAGGCAGCCTGGACAGTAGTCAAGAGCTGTTCAACTACAGGCTGAGCAAGTGCAGAATGGTGGTAGAATGTGCATTTGGATGTTTAAAGGGTCGCTGGTACACGTTACTGACTCGCTCAGACCTCAGCCAAACCAATATTCCCATTGTTATTGCTGCTTGCTGTGTGCTCCACAATCTCTGTGAGAGTAAGGGGGAGACCTTTATGGCGGGGTGGAAGGCTGAGGCAAATCGCCTGGCCGCTGATTACGCACAGCCAGACACCAGGGCGATTAGAAGAGCACACCAGGAAGCGCTGCGCATCAGAGAAGCCTTGAAAAACAGTTTAATGACTGGGCAGGCTACGGTGTGAAAGTTCTGTTTGTTTCTCCTTGATGAAAACCCGCCCCCTTGATTGACTCGTTCTCTGTAAGCATCCCACCCTCCCCCTTCGATCACAGCTTGCTTGCAAAGGAAATAAAGTCACTATCATTTAAAAATCATTTATTCTTTATTAATTGATTATAAAAAGAGGGAGAGAACTGACAAGGTAGCCCGGGTGGGGTTTGGGAGGAGGATAGGAGGGAAGGAAAAGGCCACTAAAAAAGTTCAATATAATGACAGCCTTTTGGTTGGTTTGTCCACTGGGGTGGAGTGGGAGGGTGCATGGAGCCTCCCCCCCCGCGTTCTTACACGTCTGGGTGAGAAGGCTATAGAACATGGTGAGGGGGGAGGGCAGTTATACAAGGGCTTCAGCTGCACTCTGTGATCCTGCTGCTGTTCCTGAAGCTCCACCAGACACCGGAGCATGTCCGTTTGCTCACGCAGCAGCAGCAGTGTTGCATCCCGCCACCTCTCATCACGGCGTCTCTCCTCTCCCCACGTTGGTCCCTCATGTCCTCGCGTTCACTGGCATCTTTCCTGTACTTCGATACCGTGTCCTTCCACTCATTCTGATGAACCCTTTCATTGCGGGTCGATTCTATGATTTCAGAGAACATTTCATCTCGCGTCCTTTTTTTCCACCGCCTTATCTGAGATAGCCTTCGGGACGGAGGAGGGAGGCTTGAAAAATTTGCAGCTGTGGGAGGGAGGGAAAAAAGGGAGAGAAGTATTTAAAAAGATACATTTTACAGAACAATGCTTATACTCTTTCACGGTGAACAACATTATCCACATTACACAGCACATGTGATTTCAGAACAAGGTCGCATTTTGCATCTTAATATTGAGTGCCTGCAGCTTTGGTGTTAGAGATCACAGACGCAGGTCCGGGCAACAGAATTCGACTTGCATGCGGCCATGGTAAGCCATTGTCTTTCGGCTTCTGCAGCCTTCAGAAAAGCAGCACCCTCCTTTCCTACATACCAAGCAAAGCCCATTGAGTGCTGCGGTTTTCCTGTTAACGTGCAGCAGCAGAAACCAAACTCTCCCCCCCCACCCCCATTTCCAATTCTCTGGGATGATCGCTTTACCCCTCCCCTCACCGCGTGGCTGGTATCAGGGAAGATCCCTGCTAGCCAAATGCGAAAAGCTCAGCGCTAATCCCCCTCCCCCCACCTCTTGGCTAACTGCAGGGAAGGATTTCTTTTCAGCCACAGGCAAACAGCCCAGTAGGAACGGCCACCTTTGTCCCCTTAATTAAATTCCCGTATTTCAACCAGGTTACCATGAACGATATCACTCTCCTGAGGATAATACAGCGAGATAAAGAACGGATGTTGCTTGAATGCCAGCAAACACCGGGACCATAAGCTGCCAGGCTTTGTCATGCAATGATACCAGATTACTTGCTACTAGCATGGCGTGGTCAAGTGTCCTACCATGGAGGACAGAATGAGGCTGCACTGCCCAGAAACCTTGTGGCAAGGCTTTTGGAGTACCTCCAGGAGAGCTTCATGGAGATGTCCCTGGAGGATTTCCGCTCCATCCCCAGACACGTTAACAGACTTTTCCAGTAGCTGTACTGGCCGCGAATGCATCCCAAGCCTTCAGGGCAAATTAATCATTAAAAAAAGCTTGCTTTTAAACCATGTTTTCTATTTACAAAGGTAACTCACCAGAGGTCCCTTCCATGGCTTCATGGTCTGAGATAATGCCCTGTGAGGGTTGGGAGGGTACTTCAGTCAGGCTGAGAAAAAGATCCTGGCTGTTGGGGAGAACAGAGTGCTGTGTGCTCTCCGCAAGCTCGTCGTTGTCCTCCTCCTCCTCCTCCTCATCTTCCCCGTCCACAGAATCCTCAGGCATGGCTGAGATTACCCCCTCCTCGGAATCCA
>NW_020664601.1:2448467-2476920 GCF_002925995.2 Terrapene triunguis | reverse complement strand
CCCCCCCCCCCCCCCCCCCCCAGAATTGCATGCAGCTCAACGTAGAAGCGGCATGTCTGTGGCTCTGCCCTGGACCTTCCGTTTGCTTCTTTGGTTTTCTAGTAGGCTTGTCTGAGCTCCTTAACTTTCACGCGGCACTGTAGTGAGTCCCTATTGTGGCCTCTTTCCATCATGCCCTTGGAGATTTTTTCAAATGTTTTGGCATTTCGTCTTTTGGAATGTAGTTCTGCTAGCACGGAATCCTCTCCCCATATAGCGATCAGATCCAGTACCTCCCGTACAGTCCATGCTGGTGCTCGTTTTCGATTCTCGGACTTCATGGTTACCTGTGCTGATGAGCTCTGCGTGGTCACCTGTGCTCTCCACACTGGGCAAACAGGAAATGAAATTCAAAAGTTCGCGAGGCTTTTCTTGTCTACCTGGCCAGTGCATTCGAGTTCAGATTGCTGTTCAGAGCGGTCACAATGGTGCACTGTGGGATAGCTCCCGGAGGCCAATACCGTCGAATTGCGGTCACACTAACCCTAATTCGAAATGGCAATATCAATTTCGGCGCTACTCCCCTCATCGGGGAGGAGTACAGAAATCGATTTTAAGAGCCCTTTATGTCGAAGTAAATGGCTTCTTCGTGTGGACGGGTACAGGGTCAATTCAATTTAACGCTGCTAAATTCGAACTAAACTCATAGTGTAGACCAGGCCTTAGACGGAGAATATCTTATTGCCCTTATATAAATCCATGGTACGCCCACATCTTGAATACTGCGTACAAATGTGGTCTTCTCATCTCAGAAAAGATATACTGGCATTAGAAAAGGTTCAGAGAAGGGCAACTAAAATGATTAGGGGTTTGGAATAGGTCCCATATGAGGAGAGATTAAAGAGGCTAGGACTTTTCAGCTTGGAAAAGAGGAGACTAAGGGGGGATATGATAGAGGTATATAAAATCATGAGTGGTGTGGAGAAAGTGAATAAGGAAAAGTTAATTACTTGTACCCATAATATAAGAACTAGGGGCCACCAAATGAAATTAATGGGAAGTAAGTTTAAAACAAATAAAAGGAAGTTCTTCACATGGCGCACAGTCAACCTGTGGAACTCCTTGCCCTGAGGAGGTTGTGAAGGCTAGGACTAAAACAGGGTTTAAAAGAGAACTAGATAAATTCATGGAGGTTAAGTCCATTAACTTAATCCTGGCTATTAGCCAGGATGGGTAAGGAATGGTGTCCCTAGCCTCTGTTTGTCAGAGGGTGGGGATGGATGGCAGGAGAGAGATCACTTGATCATTACCTGTTAGGTTCACTCCCTCTGAGGCACCTGGGCTTGGCCACTGTCGGTAGACAAGATACTGGGTTGGATGGACCTTTGGTCTGACCCAGTATGGCCGTTCTTATGTTCTTAGCATGGCGGAGAGAGACAGACACACACTGTGTGTGTGTGTGTGTGTGTGTGTGTGTGAGAGAGACGCGCATTGCCCCTTTAAGTGGGCTGACCCCACTCCAAGTACATTGCCTTTTTGAGTAGATCAGCAAGTTGAGACAGCAGCTGCTGCCAGCAAGCTCCCTCGGTCCTGAGCCCTGTTGTGTCCGCCGTTGTCCCCGTCCCCTCTCCCCCCCCGCTCTGTGGAAATGGGGTAAAGGAGCAGGGGGGGAGGGGGACACCCTGACTTTAGCACCCCTTGTTCCCTCCTTCCCCCCCCCCTTTGCACAGCAAGCAGGATGCTCCCAGGAGCAGCTCCAAGGCAGAGGGCAGGAGCAGCACACGGCAGTCAGGGGAGGGATACCTGAACTGCCAGCAATTGATAACATGCTGGGCGGCTGCTGCATAGGGAACTTAGGGGAGCTGATGGGGTGCTGCCGGTCCACCCTGGTTCCAACCCCCCACCAGCCAGCTCCAACGCGCTGCTCTTCCTGCAAGCAGTGGACAAAGCAAGCGGCTGCCAAACAACCTTATAAGGGAGCGTTGCACAACTTTAAACAAACATGTTCTCTAATTGATCAGCAACGAAACAACTTTAACCGGGACAACTTTAGCTTAAGTTATTAGACACAAGTTTAAGCTAAACCAAACTAATTTAAAGTGAAATAAAACTGGTTTATACTGAAATGAGTCTCCACACAGCCTTTTGAACTGATGTAGCTAATTCAGTATAAAATTGCACTGTAAGTTAAACTGGTGCTGCTCTGTCTGTAGAAAAGCCCTTAGCCACTCAGCACCTCCTACAATACATTTATCTAATGTTCTTTACTTTAATGCCTTATTTCAGTCCTCTAAGGCATATCTTAATAGATTAATGTCTTTTGATGTGCTGCCACCTCATATGGATTTGATTTTACGTTCCATTAATGATCAGTTGACCTAAAGAGAACTGTTACCTCTAGAAAAATGCAGAGTAGTGCCTAACTCTGGTTTGTGACTACTTCCCATAAGGCTTTTGTTTTAGGTAGCACTGAAGCAGAAATAAATTAAGGACGGTAGCAGGGTCTCTTACATGAGTATGATGCAAAAAATGAATTATACTTTGAATTGCAGATTAGTTCTTTCTCTTTGTGACAGATGACACACACCTCATGAGTGCCTCCTGTTGGCTGGGTGTGGTGCTACAATCCTTTCCCCCCACTGCTCCTGGCATCCTGTGTAGGTTGCCAACCGCATTAGACAGGTCTTCAGTGGCTCAGCCCTCAAGCCAAGTCACACAGTCAAAAGTGAACCCCTTTCAGGGGTAGCAAAAGTCCGACAAGCTACCTTCCCTCACCAGGGTCTTCAACCCCGTCTCTGGGTAAATCCCACCCTTCATTTGGGCTTTTAAAGGAGGCTTGTCCCCTTCTCGGGGCATAGGTCACTTTCCCACTACTCGGGGTCACAACCCAGGGACACTATAAGCAGCAGCCATGTGTACCGCTTCCTGCAGTTCACTTCTGCTATTTCCTGGGCCTTTTCTCATGTATCCCCTTTCTCTTCACCCCTTATCTTAGGGCTGAAGTTCTCAGATCCTCTTCCTCCTCGCTGAATGCCAGGTGCCACCAGAACCTGTCTTCTGGGTCTCCCTCAAGCTCCTGTGACCAGCAGGCAGTACCACCTCCTAGCTCCTCTGGTCCCAGACATGAACTGACCTGCTCAGGCCTTTCAGCTCCTTTTAATCTGAGCCTGCTGGGCTCTGATTGGCTGCTTCTATGCAGCATCTCTCTAGGTAGGCCTGGAAGACCCACCTTAGCTGCTCCTTTCTGGGCAGGGTGTAGTAGGACTGTAGGCCCTCCAGAGGGGGCCATGGAGGGCCAGGTACACCCTGTCACACTCCTGCTTAAGGGAAAAGACTAGGATGGATGCAGTATTTGATGGAGTGGAAAGGTGGACTTACAGTTATGGACTGGGACTCAGGAGATCTGAGTCCAGGTTCCAGCTCTGCCATAAACTTTTGTGTGAGACCTTGGGCAAGTCAATTAATGTCTCTGTGCGTCAGATACTAATCTGAAGAAAGCGGATGATGATACTCTTTCCCATCCTTTCTTATCTGTTCAGATTGTAAACTCTTTGGAGCAGTGACTCTTGTTATATGTGTATAAAGCCTCTAGCACAATGGGGGTCCCAATCTTGACGGGGCCTTGTGGTGATAATATACTATAAACAATAATAAAGATGTTGTGAAGTTATCAGATTTGTCACTGGTGCCCAGACAATGTATGAGCTTCTGCTCATTACTGAGACGCTTTCTTCCTTATGATTCCATTACTTCCTAGTGACCTAGTCTCCATGGCACAAATGTTTTTACACTCACTATTGTGTGCATATGTGTTTGCAGGATCAGGTCCCTAGCAATTGTTGTGCTCTCTGTGTGTATATTGCATGGGAGGGAAGTGGAAGAATCCCACAAATTGCAGACATATCTCATCCACATACCTTCTCAATAGTACAAATTGTCTTCAATATAAAGATGAGTAAAGCTGTTCGGTAGGGTTCATGTTGAAGGTATGGGGACTTTAGTGTTTCATCTCTAAAGGTATACATGAATTCCTTCTTTAGAAGATGACTTGACTCTAACCTGCGACTTTTAGAATTGGTTTGTTTAGTGACTGACAAGATACCTGTCTTCTGCAAAAGGCTTCTCAGAAAGAATGAAAAAAAAAATCAGATTGTACACAAGGGGGAAAAATGCTGACAGTAGTTTAATAAGAATACCACGTGTGGATGGAAAAGAAATAAAAAATAGATCAGATTTTATTTCATAGCAACAGTTCTGTTCAGCTCTTTCTCAGTCATATGCACATATGGTATTCATGGTAGAAGCTGAATCCAAGACCTACTGCCCAGAATGATTTGCTCAGCCCAGAGCTATGTCTTTTTCCCTGACTCTTTATTCTTTCTTATTGCTCTTTATAAATAAAAAGGGTGTGGTCTAGTGGTTTGAGTGCTGGACTGGGAGCCAGGAGCCTCCTGAATTATAATTCCATTTCTAAGGCCAGGTCTACACTACCGCGCTAGTTCGGCGGCTGGGGATCGAAGTTCCGGGTTCGATTTATCGCATCTGGTCTGGACGCGATAAATCGAACCAGGAAGTGTTCGCCGTCGACTGCAGTACTCCAGCTCAACGAGAGGAGTACCGCGGAGTCGACGGGGAGCCTGCCTGCCGCGTGTGGACCACGTCTGAACCGCGGTAAGTTCGAAGTAAGGTATGTCGAATTCAGCTACGTTATTCACGTAGCTGAATTTGCGTACCTTACTTCGACTTGGAGGGTAAGTGTAGACCAAGCCTAACACTGACTCACTGTGTAGCCTTAGATACATTTCCAATCTTTTCTTCCCCAATTTTCATATGTATGAAATGGGAGTGATATTTCTGTACCTCACAGGGTTGTTGTGAGACTTGGTTAATGTCTGCAAATTGGGGGGGGGAAAAAAAGCTCTCTAAATATAATGATTCTTTATCACATCTCAGAAATCTCAAGGGAAAATATTCAGTAGTACGTTGTTCATGGTATTTTCTCTACTGAGCATTGATGTGAAGCTCATTTTACAGGAACAATCCTAAAGCACACTGAAACTGTGAAGCCCATTCTCAGTGGTCTTTTCAACTATTTATAACAGGGGTCGTCAACCTTTCAGAAGTGGTGTGCCAAGTCTTCATTTATTCACTCCAATTTAAGGTTTCGCGTGCCAGTAATACATTTTAACGTTTTTAGAAGGTCTCTTTCTATAAGTCTATAATATATAACTAAACTATTGTTGTATGTAAAGTAAATAAGGTTTTTAAAAATGTTTCAGAAGCTTCATTTAAAATTAAATTAAAATGCAGAGGCCCCGGACTGGTGGCCAGGACCAGGGCAGTGAGAGTGCCACTGAAAATCAGCTTGCGTGCCGCCTTCGGCATGCATGCCACAGGTTGCCTACCCCTGATTTATAACTTTCCTGTTTTTATAACATTTTTGTCTGATTTCTTCTTAGCCCAGGAGTGATTTTTGGTTTTCTGTTAAAGTTTGAGCAGTAGATAGTATATTACGACTGGTATCCATTGTCGTCATACTGCAGTGGCTATCAGTCTTAGTACACTAACTGCCAAGCGCCCAGTATTTGCTGCCAAGCACCCAGAAGATGCCGAGGGCTATCAGTCATGCTGCACCTTCGTCTGCCAGCTTAAGATGTAAAAAATAGATTTGTTCTGTATTCATTTGCTTCCCCCTCCCTCTGTCAAATTTTCTGTTAAAGTTTAATATACTATCTACTGCCAAAAGGCAAGGGGCTGCTGCTGTGTAGCAATGCAGCCCCACGTCTGCCAGCCTCACGACTGCCAGCACCCAGATCGCCCTCGGCCTCCACAGTACCGAGGCTAGCGTCGACTTCCGGAGCATTGCACTATGGGTAGCTATCCCACAGTTCCCGCAGTCTCCGCCGCCCATTGGAATTCTGGGTTGAGATCCCAATGCCCGAATGATGCAAAACAGTGTCGCGGGGGGTTCTGGGTACATGTCGTCAGGCCCCTCCCCCTCCGTCAGAGCAACGGCAGACAATAGATTCGCGCCTTTTTACCTGGGTTACCTGTGCAGACAACATACCATGGCAAGCATGGAGCCCGCTCAGCTCAGCTCACCGTCACCATATGTCATCTGGGTGCCGGCAGACGTGGGACTGCATTGCTACACAGCAGCAGCAGCTAACTGCCTTTTGGCGGTAGACGGTGCAGCATGACTGGTAGCCTTCATCGGCGATCTGGGTGCTTAGCAGAAAATACTGGGCGCTTGGCAGAAAATAGCATACTACGACTGATAGCCATCATTGTCAAGACAGTTCGATAGGACTGAGCATGTCTGCCCAGGTGCCCATGATTGACAGCCACTGCAGTACGATGACGATGGATACCAGTCGTAATAAACCATCTACTGCCAAAGGGCAAAAGGCAAGGGCTGGTGCAATGCAGCCCTACGGCTGCCAGCACCCAGATCGCCGATGAAGGCTACCAGTCATGCTGAACCGTCTACCGCCAAAAGGCAGTTAGCTGCTGCTGCTGTGTAGCAATGCAGTCCCACGTCTGCCGGCACCCAGATGACATATGGTGACGGTGAGCTGAGCTGAGCAGGCTCCATGCTTGCCATGGTATGTTGTCTGCACAGGTAACCCAGGTAAAAAGGCACGAATCTATTGTCTGCCGTTGCTCTGACGGAGGGGGAGGGGCCTGACGACATGTACCCAGAACCCCCCGCGACACTGTTTTGCATCATTCGGGCATTGGGATCTCAACCCATAATTCCAATGGGCGGCGGAGACTGCGGGAACTGTGGGATAGCTACCCATAGTGCAATGCTCCGGAAGTCGACGCTAGCCTCGGTACTGTGGACGCGGTCCGCCGACTAGAGCACTTAGAGCATTTTATGTGGGGACACACACAATCGGCTGTATACAACCGATTTCTATAAAACCGGCTTCTATTAATTGGACCTAATTTCGTAGTGTAGACATACCCTTAGAACCTGGCAGAAAGAGGACATATCTGTGACTTTTTGTCATCTGTCTAAAAAAGATAGTGATTTTTGAAAGTTTCATAAAAGTTTTTTTTAATTTTTGCATTCACACCATATCTTGTAATGAGATTTGGTAAAAGGCTGTCCAAGTGTATTGATTGTGTGCATGCCTGTGTAGTCTTTGGAAATTTCATAGGGAGTCCTGCCCTCATCCATGCAATAGGTTAAGGTGCATATGCAAGGATGTGACCTGTCTATCCAGGTTCTTATAATTAGGGCACTACCAAATTCATGGTCCATTTTGGTAAATTTTACAATCATAGGATTTTAAAAATCTTAAATTTCATGGTTTCAGATATTTAAATCTGAAATTTCACGGTGTTGTAACCATGGGGGTCCTGACCCAAAAGGGAGTTGTGCGGGGTGGTCTCAAGGTTACCGTAGGGGGATGAGGTATTGCCACCCTTACTTTTGCACTGCTGCTGGCGGGAGCACTGCTTTCAGAGCTGGACCCCCAGATAGCAGCCATGGTGCTTCCTGCAGCCAAGGGAGGTTCCTGGAAGAGGGTCTGACCTGGCCCCGGGAGCTGCCTGTGCAGGAGAAGAGGAAGTCCCATCCTTCCCCAGCCCAGCCTGGACTAGCACAAGGTAGGAGCCCCTGGCCGAGGCACTCCAAACCCAGCCCCTTTCTGACTCTGGGCCCAGAATCTGGGGGCTAAAGGGACTTTGGGTTGGCTGTGACCATGCTTCCCACCTCCCCCCACCTCCGACTACAGCACCCTGGTCAGTTGCCCACATTATCTACCTCTAAGGCCGGCCCTGCCCCCCTGCAAAAAGCGATGACCCCCCCTTACCATGCCACCCTCACGTCTGTGCTGCTGGTGGTGGTGGCGCTGCCTTCAGAGCTGGGCACCCAGCCAGCAGCTGCCACTCTACACTCTCCAGCCACCCCAGCTCTGAAGACAGCGCAGAAGTAAAGGTGGCAATACTGCGATCCCCCTACAATAGCCAGATTTCACTGTCGAGAGCAGATTTCATGGTCAAGAGCATATTTCACGGTCCGTTATGTGTTTTTCACAGCTGTGAATTTGGTAGGGCCCTACTTATAAAGATCCCTATCACTGTAGTGTTTGTGCGCCTCCCATTATTTAATAAATGAGTGTTTTCTCTTCCATCTCTGTCACTAACAAGCAGGCTTAGGGCGTGTGTGTGTGTGTGTATGGTTTTTTTTTTTTTTTTTTTTAAAGGAATGAACCTTGGATTGGTAGTGGGCAAAAAACAGAAGTTTTAAATATGTATTAAACTCAGCATCACTGGAATGTAACTGAAAAATCCCAGGACAGATCCTCAGCTTGTGTAAATCAGAATTGCTTCTTTGAAGTCAATGGAACTATGCTGATTTACAACAGCTGAGAGTCTGGCCCCCTGTGTGTGTGTTTGTGTGTGTGGGGGGGGACGACGACTCTAAGATTAGTGACACAGTGCTTCATTTGGGGAGATGGCACAACTCTTCCGGCTTTCTGATGACAGGAGGGGTGAAATATCAGGAAATAAGAATTGACCCGCAGGTTTATACTAAAGGAAGCATGGTTTCCATCCTGTTTTGCTCCTGCACTTGGAATTTTTAAATGAGCTAAAGCATGCAAAATAGAGGCCCTGGGAGTGCAATCTGGCCATTTTTCCAGACATTTATCAATCACGTTCTTCAGACACACACAACTCCATTGAGGCCCTGATTCAACATGATACTTCAGCAGGTCCCACAGCCTAATTACTCATTGTCTTCAATGGGACTATACATATGATTAATTATCCTCCTGAATAGGGGCTTTGGTAATGAAATTTTGAGCTACTGTGCTTAATTCACTGCTGGACCAGCAGCTAATGGAAGGTTTTATTAGCTCCGTTGAGTCTAGTAAGCTTTTGGTTACAAAAGTTTGACTTGATAGTTCAGAAGTGTTTGTGCGCTCAAAAAGAGACATACCTTTTCTCACTGGTACAGCTCCTGTGGGTTGTAGGTATGTTTAGTCTAACAAAATATGATTCAACTTAGGGCCAGCATTAGTCAGTACTGTCTGTGTAGTTCTAGTTTTGTTTTAATGTAATTTGAAAAGCATAATAAAGAAACACCTCAAGCTAAAGGGCCAAAACCCAAAGAGGAGGAGATGATGAAAAGCACTCGTATCCTTAAAGGACAAGTAAAATAAATGTAGGGTCAGTCACCTTAGCTTGTTTATTCCCTGCTCATTTGGTGAAACATTTATGGTGAGTATTGATCGCTGAAGGATCGCAATGCGTGCTGCTTCATAAAAGTGCCTCATTTTTATTACCTCTGCAACTGTCTGAATGGTTCCTAAAGAAATAAAAGTTATTTGTAACCTGAATGTTAATCATTTCTGCAAAGCCTGGCAAATGTTACCATGCTCTTATCTTCTAGCTGCTATCCACATGGAAGCAGACCTGGGTGCATAAAATCAAATGTGTCACTATGGTTTGTTAAGGCACAATTATGGGACTGTTTGTTTTAAAACATTGTCAGCTTTTGATGATTGTCTGAAGCATCTTTACCCATGGCTGTAACTTGTAACTTTTATGGAAGTGCTCTGGTGCTTTTTTAGTTTAAATAAAGTCACACAGGTTGTGTATATCCTTCAGGGTTGGATACTCTGTAAAATTAATACCCATAATATGTTCTAGCGAATAATGTTCCTGGAAGCCTATTCTATCCAGTGAGTTTTTTTGTAAAATATGGTAAATGACACTTTGGTTCAGATCTCTAAGTGCTCCGCACCCACGAGCAGGGCCACATTTTCAAAAGAACACAGCTCCCATGTAAGCACCTCTCAAGTGCTGAGCTTCCATTGTGAGTAGTGGGAGATGCTGGGCGCTGAGCAGTTGAAAAAATCTGGCTACTTCATTTAGGTGCCTTGGGCCTTGTGTAGACATCATTGCAGCCTTCTTAAGTGGATGTTCTTGGTTTAAATACCTGTTATCAGGTGAGTTTAAGTTGATTATTTACTGAGCAGTTGCACACCCTGTTGTGATTAATTGTTTTAATGGCTCATAGGAAGGATGTTGGCCAAACACTTATAAGATTTATACCTATGAGGGAGAATGAGAGTCAAACAGCTGAGTTCTAATCCTAGCTCTGCCAATTTCTGATGATGATGATAATACCTGTCTCTCTTAATCAGTAGACTTCAAAGTGCTTTTCAGAGGTATCACTATCCCCATTTAACAGATGGGGAAACTGAGACATATAGGGTCGAAGTGGCTTGGCCAAGTTCACCCCGCAGTCCAGGAGCAGAGCTGTGGATAGGACTGAGGTCAGTCAGTGCCTGATCCACTAGGCAACACTGCTGTCATATTAGGCACCTCACTGCTGCTTTCTGCCTCAGTTTACCCGTTCCTAAAAATTAAGGTATTGTTTACTTATGTTCCTATAAGGATTGATAAATGTTGCATACAGTGCTTTGAAAAAGCAAAGTGCTTAATGTAAAAGCTGTATTTGAACATTACATAAATTAGGAAAATTTAGTATCGCTTTATCTATGTGGATTTTTCTTTACTGAATTCTGCTCTTGAGATTTCTCAGGTACCGTGCCACAGCTGTCTCACTGGCACAAGATAGGTTCAATAGAAGCCTCCAATGTTCTTTTATTTAGCAGATGCATGGGTTAGTTTGAGGGTGGGCCTGAAGCCTCAATCTTGCCAACTGTGATCATATCAGGAGAAAATTTTTTTAATATTTTCATTACATGCAACGTGTTCATGTTCCAGTAACACATTCACGTCCCCTCACGCTAAAAAGGCATGCTTTATGACTATGCTGATTTGTTAATTACAAGGCGTCCATGCTGCTGTCGGAAGCCCTGTTGCTTAACATTTTTTCTTCCATTCTCCTGCTTCTGAATTTCAGGCTTCTATATGAACTTCCCACTCCTGGCCTTTTCCCCCTCTCCCTTTCCTTGGCACAGTTCTTTGGTTAGTTACGGTAATAGTAGTAAAAGACCCTCTCAGCTGGCTTCTTTTCCACACCACTTAACTAGATTTGTGAGCATGTCAGTCTCCTAGAATGCCTGAGGATTTCTGAGCTTGTTTCACATACCTACACTGAGCTATTTTAATGTCCAGACTCCTCTGGTAAACTATATGCATCCGAAGAAGTGGGTTGTAGCCCACGAAAGCTTATGCTCTAATAAATTTGTTAGTCTCTAAGGTGCCACAAGTACTCCTGTTCTTTTTGCGGATACAGACTAACACGGCTGCTACTCTGGAATCTTGTTTTAATGGTATTGTTCCAGCAGAGTTTGCTAGTGCTGCTTTAACTAAGCTTATGTCAGTGTTTCCATAATAAAACTTGTTTTTTTCCTGGGATTTCTAACTCTCCCAGATAATTTCTGTTTTGGGTTGCACCTTGGCATACAATATCTCAGCCAGCATCAGATTTGTACTTAATTTGATTTGAATTGATTTTGCCACTTTTTGTAAGACAGAAGGAGGGTAAAAAAGTCCATACTTTGTGATCTTAGTATTCTCACATAGACAAAGATTTTAAATGTGACATTTTATTAATTAGTGCATGATATAGATCTCTGTGTAGTACTTGTGGTTATTTGATCAGTACAAAATCAGAACAGCGAAGATGTTATGCTGGGAGGAAAGATGATCCAATGATCAGTAACTGGGACTAAGGAGACATAGGTTCAGTTCCCAGCTCCACACAGATTTCATATGTGATCTTGGGCAGTTACTTAGCCTGACTGTGCTTCAGTTCCTCATCTGTAAAACAGGAATAATGGCACTTCCCTACCTGACAGGGGTGATGAGAATAAATGCATCAAATGCTCAGGTGGTCGCAGATACTGTGGTAATGGGGCTGTATAATTATATATAAAATAGGAAACATTTTTAAAAACAACTACTTTGTCTTTCCAGTCAACATACTCCTTAAAATGATAATACTCATGCCTTATGCAGAATAATAGTAACTGGATTGTAAAATAGAAGTTATTACATGGCACCTTTTGTACTCCAGGTTAAAAAACACAAGGGATCAAGTATAGGAGAAAAATAACCCATTGCAGAAATGCTGATAACATTACCATTTCACTGCCTGTTGATCTAGTGATATTTGTTTTGATAAATGCCCCTGGGAATTGCTAGACATTCCTTGCAGGTTTCTATTACCCGTGGATCATATTGTATTGTTGGATATGTCTGCGTGTAGCTCCCATTGAACTCTGCGTGTATGCAGCTCCTCTTGAATTCTACAGGAGTCAAGCGCACATGGCTGAGGATGAATATGGTCCCTGGTAATCTGCTAAATATTGGGAGTATAGTTAGTGTGCAGGCAAATCAAGCAAACTTCATGCAGTGTGTGGGTTTCCAGTTGTATTGTGTAACTTATTGGTTTAGTCCTGTAAAGCTCTGCATGGCCTGAGACTTGTCCTCTTGTGGAACCGTGCATCAGCTCATGCTATATGGCCACAGCTGGGGTCATCCGAGTCTCCCAAGCTGGAACCCTTTTGATATAAAAGAAAAAGGCAGCTGCTGGCAGGATGTGATTCTTCAGGGCCACCTGGGCTTTGGAAATTGTTCCCCAGCTTCATCTGAAGATGTTGCTCAAGGGGTATTTTTAGGGAAGGTGGCATCTTTTTTCCTTCTTTGTTTCCTTCTGCTGTAAGGTTTAATTAGTTCCTGCTGTACATGCAGGAGGTTGCTGCTGGTTTTATATCTGGGTTTACTTTTAAATAATTGTTATGGACACTTAGAGCTCCTTTTTGGTTTGTGTTTATAATTCTAAATATATTAATGATGATTGAGGGGCTGCTATAACTATTTAAAATAGTGCAAAGTCATGTTTAACGTGCAGGTTTCCAGCTGGGCACAGTAAGATTCTTGACTCTTCTGTAACAGTTGTCACTGGATTGGTGGTTCCTTTAAAAAAGAATTACCATACAATTAAACTAGTGTAAATCCACAGAAGCCAGGACATTTTGGCATCAAGGCTATTGCCTCGCCCAAAATATGTGAGTTCAGAGCAGCAGTGCCTAGTCACAGTGGCCTTGTCGAGGCTAGGGTTTGGAAGATGTTAGCTGACACATTTAGGCTTAATGTAGGCCTGGTCTACACCTAAATCTTAGGTCGACCTAGCAGTGTTGCTGAGGGGTGTAAAAAAAATTTCATGTAAAGTTTATCATTGATTTCAGTGGAGTTTGGATCAGGCCATATAAAGAATACTTTGCACTTCAATGTCTTCTTCTGAGGATCCAAAAGCATTTTGTAAGCTTCAGACATATTCTCTCTGTTTACATATTTTGTATGAACTTCAATTACAAGCAAGGGAAAAAGTTCCATATGAGGAGAGAGATTAAGATTATGTAATTCAGAGATAACACATAATAAGGGACACAATAGGAGGTGTATTTGGGAAGTACTTTATGGAACATTGGAGTTTTCCTTTCTCAAAATTCTAGACCACAGAAGCATCCAATGAAATTAAAAGGAACCAAATTAAAACCAATCCAAGGAAAAACTCTCTCTCTCTCTCACTCACTATCCCCCCCCCGCATAATTAACTTGTGGAACTCACTGTCAAAAGTTTTTGAGGTCAGTGGCCTAGTGGGATTCAGAAAAGGATTTGACACTGACAGTTGGTCCAATAAAAGATATTATCTCATCCCCTTGGTCTCTCTAATATCCTGGGACCAATACAGCTACAGCACCACAACCTAGAATTGTTTAAACTGACACATACAACAATGCAATGCAGTCTGCTCACTCCTATCAAGTAATGTAATCAAATATGAACACTCCAATACATTGGCTTCTGCCTCAATCCCCGTATCTCTCTCCAAGGCCAGAAGAAACAAGTGGACCTTTTTTGGACAAGGGAATAATAGTTTCCACAGGTTACATTAGGTAAAAATGTCAGGGATATAAACTTACATGTTTTATGGTATAAGCCAACCACTAACTGACCCTTGTTAGAAAGAAAATGTCCCTACACAGCCACGTTATTCCATGATTGACATCATGGGATTTCTTGCACCTTCTTCTGAAGCATCTGGTAAGGACCATTGCTGGTGATAAAATACTGGATTAGATGGATGATTGGTCCAATTTGGTGTGGCAAATTCTTATTTTTCTATTGTGTTTTCTTGATAATTTCCTATGCTGCTGAAGAAACTAAAGGATTTGTTTCCTCTGGGATTTAAGGTAATGTAAAATTCACTCAGACTTTGCAGCGAGAACTCTCCAAGAAAACACCAAGTCTGTGTTGTAGAAGAAATAATTTTTACTAGGGCTATCAAACAATTAAAAAAATTAATCGCGATTAATTGCACTGTAAACAATAATAGAATACCGTTTATTTAAATATTTTTGGATGTTTTCTACATTTTCAAATATATTCATTTCAATTACAACACGGAATACAAAATGTACAGTGCTCACTTTATATTTATTTTTTATTACAAATATTTGCACTATCAAAAACAAAAGAAATAGTATTTTTCAATTCACCTAATACAAGTACTGTAGTGCAGTCTCTTTATCATGAAAGTTGAACTTACCAATATAGAATTATGTACAAAAAATAACTGCATTCAAAAACAAAACAATGTAAACCTTTAGAGCCTACAAGTCCACTCAGTCCTATTTCTTGGTCAACCAATCACTCAGACAAACAAGTTTGTTTATATTTGGAGGAGATAATGCTGCCTGCTTCTTGTTCACAATGTCACCTGAAAGTGAGAACAGGCATTCACATGGCACTGTTGCAGCCGGCATCGCAAGATACTTACATGCCAGATGCGCTAAAGATTCATATGTCCCGTTATGCTTCATCCACCATTCCAGAGGACATGCGTCCAGGCTGATGACAGGTTCTGCTCGATAACTATCCAAAGCAGTGTGGACCGACGCATGTTCATTTTCATAATCTGAGTCAGATGCCACCAGCAGAAGGTTGATTTTCTTTTTTGGTGGTTCGGGTTCTGTAGTTTCTGCATCGGAATGTTGCTTTTTTAAGACTTCTGAAAGCATGCTCCACACCTCCTCCCTCTCAGATTTTGGACAGCACTTCAGATTCTTAAATCTTGGGTTGAGTGCTGTAGCTATCTTTAGAAATCTCACATTGGTACCTTCTTTGCATTTTGTTAAATCTGCAGCGAAAGTGTTCTTAAAATGAACAACGTGCTGAGTCATTATCCAAGGCTGCTATAACATGAAATATATGGCAGAATGTGGGTAAAACAGAGCAGGAGACATGCATTTCTGCCCCAAGGAGTTCAGTCACAAATTTAATTAACTCATTATTTTTTCAACGAGCGTCATCAGCATGGAAGTATGTCCTCTGGAATGGCGGCTGAAGCATGAAGGGGCCTACGAATGGTTAGCGCATCTGGCACGTAAATACCTTGCAATGCTGGCTACAAAAGTGCCATGCGAGCGCCTGTTCTCATTTTCTGGTGACATTGTAAATAAGAAGAGGGCAGCATTATCTCCCATAAATGTAAGCAAACTTGTTTGTCTTAGTGATTGGCTGAACAAGAAGTAGGACTGAGTGGACTTGGTAGGCTCTAAAATTTTATATTGTTTTGTTTTTGAGTGCAGTTATGTAACAAAACAATCTACATTTGTAAGTTGCATTTTCATGATAAAGAGATTGCGCTACAGTACTTGTATGAGGTGAACTGGAAAATACTATTTCTTTATCATTTTTACAGTGAAAATATTTGTAATAAAATAATATAAAGTGAGCAGTGTACACTTTGTATTTTGTATTGTAATAGAAATCAATATATTTGAAAATGTAGAAAAACATCCAAAAATATTTAATAAATTTCAATTGGTATTCTCTTGTTTAACAGTGCAATTAAAACTGCGATTAATGATTAAATTTTTTAGTTAACTGCGATTAATTGACAACCCTAATTTTTACTCTTTATCTTTTGGGAATTTTGAAACTTCCTATTTTCCCCCGCTGCATTCGAGTCTTTCTTCATGACCTGTTTCAGCTGCAAATATAATTGATTATTTCTTACCAGGAGACTAAAGAAAGACATGAGTCGTCTGAATGTGTGCACCTGGGAGAACAAAGCCAAGCAAAGGCCAGTCTGTCTGTCTGCGCCCCCCTCCCCGTTCCCCCCCCCCCCCCCCCCCGTCCCCTTTTCTCTTTGTTCTAAGTTAAATGCTGCTCAACAGTTATTGTATTACTTTTAAGTCCTCTGGACAGGATTGTGAATAGTAAACTTGTTTAAACATCAATGAAATGGTAAGAAAATGGGACCTGCTTGAAAACGTGGTTTTCTGTGTTGCCTCCTAAGACAAAGGTTTCTGTGGCTTCACTTTATTATCATCTTGACTCTTTGGAAATGTGACACTTAATAGATAATTTTTTATTACTTATTTGAACAGATGGCATTTGCTACAAATCATAAATAGATTGTTGCTCCAATGACTGTGCTGCTTTTGAAACCAACATTGTGTTTCAAAGTATATCTTTCATGTTGTAACTTCAAATTATACCCAGCATATTAAGTTCATGCTTGAATTTATTTCCAATTTGGCACACTTTATGATTGCTATTTAAATGCCTTGGGGACACTTCACCAAAAGTGCTTTATAAAGCAAATTTATACCCCATATTTCTTTCTCCAGTAGTTTGTTGTGTCTCCTGTGATACAGCAGCTATCTTCAATGGTTTTTTGTTTTGTTTTATTACATTGAATTTTATATATATATATATATATATATATATATATATTATCAAACATTGTTATAATTTTCTATACCTATAGTTGGAAAATGGTTCAACTCCCTGGATACTGCATTAGATTAGATGTTTATTTAACTAGTTGTAAGCTGTTGTTTGGTATTTAGAGGCCATACCCAAAATATAGGGGCCAGTTATGCTAGGTGTTTTAAATACACCTACTGTGAGACAGTCCTTCCCCTGAGGAGCTTGCAGTCTGAATAAACAAGAAAGACAAGGGGTAGGAGAGAAGGAGGGAGTATGATTAGTCCCATTTTGCAGATGGTGAACTGAGATTAAGGCCCTGTCTACATGAGAGTTCTACCAGTTATACTACACGATCACACGCAACTGAACAGGGTTGGGATTCCACTCAGTATAGGGCAGAGCTGACCTGCTACATGAGGACCGAGACAACATAAACTGGTATATTATATAGCAGTAGCCATTATCCTTAGATGGTTCTTCCATTTTTCAGTTTCACCCATTCTTCTCTCACTTGCCCCTCAATCTCACTCTCCACTTGAACTGAGGGAAGGGAAATGTTTCTTGCTTCTCATTTATTCTTTCAGAGTTATGCGCATAGAATTAAAAGTTAGATATAAATACAAGATGGATTAGGAGGGCTTTCACCTGGTGATGTCTGTATTCCAGATTCTGTGCTGTTGGGGTGATCTTGCTGATGCTGATAACACAGAGCAAGGGTTTGCTTTCTTTCTTTAATACTGCTTTAGGTGATAGCAAAATCATCAGCTGCTAACTGAGGAAAACCAGAATCCTGAACTCAAGCCTGGGTATGAGGAAAAAGAACAACAACACAACAACCCCTGACTGTTGTAAACCAAAATTTTAAAATGAGATGTCGCTAGTATACAAAAACATTCAGTTTTTTATTTGTTTAAAGGAACACAGCCGTTTACCTTCATTCTTTCCTTGTGGTCTACAGACTTACAAAAATTTGAGCGCAATTACTATGATTGTATGAGCTAATTGGCCAGTTGGATGCGCAATTGGTCGCTTGCATGTATCAATGTGATTAGTACATGCAGTTGTAGTAGTTGAACCTTCGAATGAGGCACACAGTTGTACATGCTTTTGACGTTCCGGCTCTACTCTAAGATTGAGAGATGAATGGTAAGCTCTCATACAATGTGGTAAGTTTATGAAATACATTGTTATACTGCAGGAACTTGTTGGAACCACTGGAATTTTGGTTTTTGTGTGTGTTTAGTATAGTAAAAGCTTTGAGGTATGTGTGTAATTATGCCACTGTACAGTAATATAAATAAAAATAATACTTCAAACTTCAGAAAAAGATGTGATTGATACTTTCAATGAGTGAGCATTTTAACTTCTTAACACACACATTTTTGTTGTTGTTTTTTTTTTTTTTAGGTACATGTATTGGACGGACTGGGGAGAAACACCCAGAATAGAACGGGCAGGAATGGATAGCAGCACTCGAAAAATAATTGTTAATTCAGACATTTATTGGCCTAATGGACTCACGATAGATCTTGATGAGCAGAAGCTATACTGGGCTGATGCAAAGCTGAGTTTCATTCATAGAGCAAATCTGGATGGTTCCTTTAGGTATGTTTCCGATTGGTCTGTATCAGTGTGAGAGAAGGGTGTGTGCATTTGCGTGTATGCATGCACGTTTGCTTTTTCATAACTAGCATTGATTTTATGCTAGTGCTTTTTTCAGTAGTCATTTATAACTATGTATATCTACCCTATCAATCTTGCTAACCTTATCATTAGCATGCCTATGAACATGTATGGATTCCTGGCATTCATAAGACTGGTTCTATTTTTGTTAAAGAATAATTAGAATATTAGCATCAGCATTCTACTGTAGGCCAGTTACAATCTTCCCCCACAGTATAATTTTTCTGCTCTAGGCACATTTATATATTTTAAAATGATTAAAGATGCCTATCCAAGGCTCTAGGTGCCCTACCACATCATTAATGATATAGTAAAGTTCCAGCAGCATGAAAGTAATTATTTTAACAGGAACTCAGCCAGCTAGCCACCTACAGAAATCCTTCCCACCCCTTCAGCATTATTGGGAGCATCCCTCAGCCTTCTCCAAACACCCTGTTGAACAAGTGTCTTTTGCAGCATGCCCAGTCATCAAGTTTGTGCTATTTTGGACCAAGTGTTGGGAGCAGGTTCCAGAATCTGAGCCCTCGTAAAGAACGCCCTGCCAGTCACCTTACCTGTTTTATTACAAAGGGGATCATACTAGAGCATCCCTGCTGATCACAGCTCCGGCTGTCTGCCCTGGGGAGTGAGGTAATCCCTCAGGGAGGCTGGTCCCGGGCTTGTTAGGGCTTTATAGATCGTAACCAACACCTTAAAATCCATCCAGAGACCAAATGCCGATCCCGGTCCACTGGTGTCATAGGCTTCCAGCAAGATGCCCCACTCAGTAAGCAACCCACTGCATTCTGCACCAGTTTCAGTCTCCCAATGGCTTTAAGGTGTAGCCACATGTACATATGCCAGATTAAAAAAAGGCCATCTGGTGTGATTTGAGATAACCCAAAACACACCACCTTAATTTAAAAGTACATTATCCAGTTATTTAGGCCTCAAACTTTGGTATCCAAGAAGTGCTTTATTAAGCAGTCAGATATCCTTCTGGTGAGCAGAGCATGACAGAAGTAAATCTTCCTGTGAACTTAATTTGTTTGGCCTTTTTAATTTTTAAATTATTTAATATTACTACAATAGAGGAAGATTTATTTTTAAAGGCAAAAAGGGCAGTAAGGCACCTGATTCCCCTTTGTACCTTAGAAAATCTTTCCCAAGGATCCTAAATGCTAACACCACGTAACGTACTATCTGCATATATACAAAGCTATGTGTGCGCACCTCTTCCTGAATCTTAAACAGGTGCACAGCTTTTGTTTAAAATGAAGGACCATACGCATTCAGAATTCCATTGTCCAGCTTGAATCTTCTCTCTGTCCTGAAACCCCACTTGCGATGCTGAGATTGTGGCCATCACTCTAAAGGAAAGTATCCTGGAGATGTAAACTGTCTAATGCAGTGGTTCTCAACCTATTTTCCATTGTGGGCCTCATATGCAGCTCTCTGTGTTATGTGGGCCATATCCACACACTATACATATATATGTACACACACACTACCTGTATGACCCTGAGGATGTCACATGGGCCGCAGCTGTGTGTTGCTTGGGCCACGGGTTGAGAACTACAGGTCTCATGTTAAAACATAGTGGAACAGAGCCTCAAGTTGGCAACAACTGCTATCCCAGTGGGAGAAAAAACGTGAGGGCAAAATAGAAATTATAGATACATCTGTATAATATACATGATTCATGTGTTTCAGATAACCAAAAATTGCCTCTTACGAAGCCAATTATCCAACCTGTTAAAAATTCAGATGGATTTTGTATTATGCACCTCTTTTTATACCAGTATAATATAAAATAAAATAAAATCTTTCATGTGAACTGTATTCAAGAGTGCTTTAGAGAAAGGTATACTGTGTCTCAGTTTTCCCATCTGTGAAATAGGGATAGTGATACTGACATTCTTTGTTAAAACGCTTGGAGATTTACTGATGCAAAGGGCTTTAAAAGAGCTGTGTGATATTATTAATTTTAATAATATTCACAAAGTTAGTAACACAGAGGGAGCCACAGAGGTAGTGATGAGGGAGGGAAACTTTTCAGATGTGGGATAATATCTCAAAGACTTGTAGCTGATTCAAAGTTTTGGGGTTGTGTGCTATCTCACTATGAACTGACATTTCTACACAATTTAATGTATCTGAAATGTTTTTGGTTTTTGTAAAAGAGGGTATTTTGGTTATTTCTCAATTTTAAATATGATCCTGTGGTTCCTTTGTGCACACAACTCCCATTGACTTCACTCCAAATTATTTCATGTGTAAGGATGTTCAGACAATAGTTAGTAAGTAGTGTTTAATTTGCTTATATTATGGAGGAGAAAGGCAGCGAGTTTCCTGAATGCTCAAATCCAAGCAGGGTCTTCCATTTCAAAGGAACTCTGTCCAAATTGTCTTGTGACAGCTTAGCACATGGTTTTTTTTTCCAGTTATATTGTACCATAAATCAGATGGCATTTTAATACAGATATTGAATTATGTGTCCCCGCTCTGGATGTGAAATCAGTGTAGCTCAACAATACACTTGTATTGCACACTTTAGTAGCTGGTCTTGAAGAGCGTGAATATGCACCAGGTGTCAGGATAGCCCAATGTAGCACACATTGCTGGAAAATCCTTGAGTCCATGCAGATGAATAAAGGCACTAGTCCACTGTATAGTAAAGCTAGTGGCAGAATTTCAGTCAGCTATAAATAATTTATATTACTGCCATTTGTATGATAAGTTCTCTTTCCTAGAATGTTAGGCCTGTGGTATTTTTTTTAATCAAAAAAGGTGAGTGTTGATCTTGATAGTGCATCTTCATGGGATTTTTGTTCAATTTTTTCCCCACTGATACATTTATTTAGAAAATCAAAAATGAAGTAAACTGTTTGGCATCTGGTGACAAGTTAGATTTATATTGCAGTTCAAACTTGAATATAATTGTAGGATAGACATTGAAATAGCATTGGGCTGCTTTATTCCTGAATAGTCTTTATTTTTAACAAAGCAAAATAAATTTCACTTGAAATTTGTCAAGAAATAAATCCTTCAGTTCTACAAATCCCTTCCCTCTCCCAAAGGCCCCATCACTTCAAAATCCAAATAAACCAGTAATTTGCATTCTGTGTAGTGGATTTAAAATTACTGGAGTGATCTGTCTGTATGTTAGCAGGCTTCAGTTTGAAAGTAAGTCTCAGTTGTTCAAGGCACATAATCCAGGGGGGAGGGGATCCTGTTGTGGATGGAAATAATAAAAAGTAAAGACAGTGCATAGTTAGATACAAATGCTCCAGACCTAGAAAGTTACACAAGTTCAGATATCATCCTTGTTAGAAAAGGCATTACAGCAAAGGGTGGAAAGTGAAGGTAAGAATACCAAAGGTTAGGTTTTTCTTTATTCTTTTAGTGATTTATTACTATGAGAAATCACTTGTTGATTGTTTACAGAATCAGATTTTCAAAGCAGCCTTAACTCTACCTCCAAAACTGCACATAAAAGTTTTGCATACAAAGACTATTGAATATGCATGTGTAAATACTTACCTAATGTATGTACATAAAATGAGCTTTGCATATACCAGGGGTCGGCAACCTTTCAGAAGTGGTGTGCCGAGTCTTCATTTATTCACTCTAATTTAAAGTTTTGCGTGCCAGTAATTCATTTTAACGTTTTTAGAAGGTCTCTCTCTATAAGTCTATAATATATAACTAAACTATTGTTGTATGTAAAGTAAATAAGGTTTTTAAAATTTTAAGAAGCTTCATTTAAAATTAAATTAAAATGCAGAGCCCCCCCGGACCGGTGGCCAGGACCCGGGCAGTGTGAGTGCCATTGAAAATCAGCTCGCGTGTTGCCTTCGGCACGCGTGCCATAGGTTGCCTACCCCTGGCATATACAAATAGGTGTATGTAAAAATTTTTATGTAATTTTTCAAGACAGTTATGAAAATTTAGCTTATGTTTATGAAACTAAAACAGGATTGTCTTCCATCAGTGTTAACCTCTCTTCTCTCCCCTACTTCCTGCACACAAATGGTACAAATGAAGGTCTGACTACTAGCGGTCGTCTACATCACAGACTTATATTGGTATAACTGTGTCGTTCAGGGGTGTGGAAAATCCACACCCCTGAGGGATGTAGTTATACCGACTTAACCCTGGTGTAGACAGCGCTAGGTCAACGGGAGGGCTTCTCCCATCGACATAGCTACCGCTGTTCAGGGGGGTGGAGTGCCTACGTCCATGGCAGAAGCTCTCCTGTTGGCATAGGTAGCGTCTTCACTAAACGCTACAGCAGAGCAGCTGCAGTGCTGTAAGTGTAGACAAGCCATTCATTACAAGAAATATTTTCTTCTGTTTTTCCCTTCCTTGGGGAATGTCTCACTTCTGTGAACTTTCAAAGTACTATCTTGGAGATTCTGAATGTCTATATTAGCCAATGTTACTTTGATCTGTAATGTTTTTGCAGTTTGAATAGAGTGCTTTTTTTCACAACACTAGAAACAAGCAATTAAGACTTGTTTTTTTTAACAAGCTGGAAATTTGTCATACTTGCTTTCCACTTACTATAAAAATGTCCCTACACCAAAAACTGCTGAGCTTTGAATTGCACCAAGTTGTTACTGTGTGCATAAACTTTTGGATCTCTTGAATACAAAAGATGTGTTGTAAAATGACATTTTGTGGTTTGCAGTTGTGCTCATCACAAATCAGTGGCATACCTCCAAAAAAAAAAAAAAAAAAAAAAATGAGTTTATTTAAAATAGGATTAATCTGTTGTGATGATTGGGGCTATAATATTTATCCAGAGGTTAAGGAAAATTGGAGGGAATGTGAAATCAATCCAAAGAGAGACATGTAACATGAGGGAAAGCACTGCAGAATGATGAATAGGGCTCAGATCCTACAATGAAATACATGCAGTTGATTGCTTGACTCAGAGCAATAGCCCTGTGAAAGTGAATGGGACTCCACACATGAGCAGGGGGTTTCCCTGCAGAGCGTGTGTTACAGGATCAGAACGTAAGGGTATGTCTACACTACGAAATTAGGTCGATTTAATAGAAGTCGATTTTTTTAGAAATTGATTTGATACAGTCGATTGTGTGTCCCCACTAAGCGTATTAAGTCGGGGGTGTGCGTCCACAGTACCGAGGCTAGCGTCGACTTTTGGAACGTTGCACTGTGGTAGCTATCCCACAGTTCCCGCAATCTACGCCGCCCATTGGATTTCTGGGTTGAGCTCCCAATGCCTGATGGGGCAAAAACATTGTCGTGGGTGGTTCTGGGTACATGTCGTCAGGCTTCCCTCCCTCCCTCCGTGAAAGCAATGGTAAAAAATCGTTTCTCGCCTTTTTTCCTGGGTTACCCATGCAGACGACATACCACAGCAAGCATGGAACCCGCTCCGCTCACTGTCACCATATGTCTCCTGGGTGCTGCTGGCAGATGCAGTACTGCAGTGCTACACAGCAGCATCCCCTTGCCTTGCCTTGCGGACGGCAGACAGTACAATACAACTGCTAGCCGTCGTCCCGTGGGTGCTCCTGGCCGACCTCGGTTAGGTTGGTTAGGGGCACCTGGGCAGACATGGGTGCTCCTGGCCAGCCTTGGTGAGGTCGGTCGGGGGCGCCTGGACAAAAATGGGAATGACTCCAGGTCATTCTCTTCTTTAAGTTTCATCTAATGGAGATTTCGGTCCTGCCTGGAATATCATGCCAGTGGGAGGCTTCTGCCTCAGGCTGCTCTCCCAGTTGGCAGCACTGCGCGGTCGCACCTACCCCAGCCTATCTCTTGCTCCCATGGCTCATGAAGCCTGGACAGTAGTAAGGAGCAGTTCAACTATAGGCTGAGCAAGTGCATAATGGTGGTAGAATGTGCCTTTGGACGTTTAAAAGCTCGCTGGCACAGTTTACTGACTCGGTTAGACATCAGCAAAACCAATATTCCCATCGTTATTACTGCTTGCTATGTGCTCCACAATATCTGTGAGAGTAAGGGGGAGACGTTATGGTGGGGTGGGAGGTTGAGGCAAATTGCCTGGCAGCTGATTACGTGCAGCCAGACACCAGGGCGGTTAGAAGAGCACAGCAGGGCGCGCTGTGCATCAGAGAAGCTTTGAAAACCAGTTTCATGACTGGCCAGGCTACCGTGTGAAAGTTCTGTTTGTTTCTCCTTGATGAAAACCCGCCCCTTTGGTTCACTCTACTTCCCTGTAAGCCAACCGCCATCCCCTCCCCCATTTGATCTCTGCTTGCAGAGGCAATAAAGTCATTGTTGTTTCAAATTCAGGCATTCTTTATTAATTCTTCACACAAATCGGGGGATAACTGCCAAGGTAGTCCGAGAGGGGTGGAGGAGGAGGGAAGCACAGGCGTGGGGTAGTTGTAGGGGCACCCCCTAGAATAGCATGCAGCTCATCATAGAAGTGGCATGTCTGGGGCTCTGACCCGGAGCAGCCGTTTGCCTCTCTGGTTTTTTGGTAGGCTTCACTCGGCACTGCTGCGGATCCCTATTATAACCTCTGTCCTTCATGCCCTTGGAGATTTTTTCAACTATTCCGGCATTTCGCCTTTTGGAACGGAGGTCGGATAGCACTGATTTGTCTCTCCATACAGCGATCAGATGCGGTACCGCCCGTTTGGTCCATGCTGGAGCTCTTTTGCGATTCTGGGACTCCATGGTCACCTGTGCTGATCAGCTCGCTACGCTGGCCAAACAGGAAATTAAATTCAAAAGTTCATGGGGCTTTTCCTGTCTACCTGGCCAGTGCATCTGAGTTGAGAGTGTTGTCCAGAGCGGTCACAATGGAAAACTCTGGGATAGCTCCCGGAGGCCAATACCGTCAAATTGCGTCCACACTACCCCAAATTCGACCCAGCAGGGTCAATTTCAGCGCTAATCCCCTCATCATGGAGGAGTACAAAAATCGATTTTAAGAGCCCTTTAAGTCGACAAAAATGGCTTCATCGTGTGGACGGGTGCAGGGTTAAATCGATCGAATGCTGCTAAATTCGACCTAAACTCGTAGTGTAGACCAGGGCTAAATTTGTAAGTTAGAGCTGGCCTGAAACGCCAAGTTTAGAAGCAGCTCCAAACTTCTCAGTTGTGTGGTTTTCAGTCCATCCTTCTCCTCTTCAGGTACCCTTGCGCCTCTCAAGCTCCTGATTGGAGATTTTCCATTAGCAGCCTCTGTTCAGCCTGTGTGTGTGCTCTATAAAACCTTGTGCCGAACACCGAGAGTATATAGAGCTGCTCGGGCAAATCACCTCCGTTCCTTCTCTACCGCCTTGGCCTGAGAAAGAGCTGTAGTATGTCCGCCTTGTGCATGCCATGACATGTTCTACAGTTGTTTTTAGTTAGTTTGGTGTTTCTAGTTAGTGTTAGTTTTTGTTAGTGCAGAATAAGTTAGATAACAGTGAGAGGTTTGGGGTTTTTTCCTCCTCTTTTTTCAAGGGAATTTATCTGGCCTGTCTGGGCATGCCTGGCTCACCAGCTTTCAAATGCTGCCTCTCTTGTTGGGATGCTATCCCAGTCAGTGACGGCCACTCTAAAGGGTATCCATTGCTTGGGAGAGTCCCATATTGCCCAAAAGGGTAACTTTTGTGTAGCTTTCAAATCTGGAGCATGGAAGAATTGGGAAACTAAATTTGAGGCTTCTGATGAGGGACTGCTCTCTTCAACCTGCTTCCGAGTCAGGTCAGGAGACCTCCCCAGTGTACATTAGTCTCCGGACAGCTCCAGTGCCCCTTTGGCTTGGTCTCCCTCAAGAGGGAGAAGACTTCGGAGGACTCAGGGAAAGCTCCAAAGAGGAGGAGCTCGGTCTCCCACCACAAGTAGCTAGCTCCCAAAAAGTCCGTATCTCCTGCCACATCTCCTGTGTTGGAGGCCTTGACCTCTCAATTCAGTACTGTGGAGGCAAAGGACCCTTCTTCCAGTAGTGGTGGGGCTGGGAGATCCTGGAGCGCGTCAGGGAAGCAAGGCTCCAGCAGGCCCCTGCTACCATCTAATAAAGGATAGGGAGGCCCAGATATACATTCCTCTAGATTGGCACCATCAACATTAGACTTTCCATCGGTGCCTTCTCACTCAGCATTGTCCGCACTGGCACAATCAAAGCACCAAGACACCTTTGGCCACTGTGCCTACACGCTCCAGATCAACCTACTATCCACCTCAACGCAACTATCCACCTCAATTGCTGCTTCGCTACTGACTCACCTGGTACCACAAGAATTTTGCTACTCCAGAGACCAGTCAGTTTTAGACAAGCTGGAGTCCCCAGTGCTTCTGGGTACTGAATGACTCTTGGTGCCAAGATCCAGCCACTGGATTGCCATTGCTCCCCAGTACTGCAAGATTCTCCACCTTTTTCTACTGGGGCCTCCCCATTGGAGGACATTGAGGAGGATGAAGGAGACATTCAGTCAGTCTCCTCTTTATCAGTATGGGGTTACTCTCCACATTAGCATAAGAAACCATATTTTGACAAGGATCCTTGTCTGTGAGAGGAGTGGTGGGATCCTGGCTGCCACTCCCTCTCCCGCATAGGCCCCCCAGTGGCCATACTGGGATCCTTGGGCAGCGTATCGGCAGCCATTTGCCAAACCTGCAGCTCCATTATGTCAAGAGGCTAGAATTACACAGTCTCTTCTACCAAACCCCCAACATGAGAAGACCTTTGAATAGCGGGGGATGAGGGTGGATAAGGAAGCCACCCCTCAAACTTCTATTTCATCCTCGTCTCTGGACGAGGCAGTCATGCCTCCACCACCATCGATGGCCGACGATTTTCGCCAATTCCAGGAGCTGGTGAAGAGCATGGCTGACACTCCTGGATACCCCTTGATGAGGTTAAAGACTCCCAACACAAGCTTCTGAACATGCTGCAGTCAGCACTACCCACCTGGCTTGAGCTACCCATTAATGAAGCTCTCCTAGATGCTGCAAAGACTATATGGCAAACTCCTGTCATTGTCCTGCCAACTTGCAAGCAGGCGGATAAAAAATATTATGTTTCTCTCAGGGACTCAGAATTTTTGTCCCCCCCCCAACCAATCTCATACCCTGGTAGTGGATGCTGTAAATGAGAGGGGTAAACAGCATTACTCTAGGTCTTCTCCTTATGATAAGGATAAGAAGAGGCTATATCTTTTTGGACAAAAAGCTTACTCATCCATAACTCTCCAATTTCAGATCTCAAACTATCAGGTGATCATGGCCGAATATGACTTCACGAATTACAGTAAGTTTGCAGCCCTTCCACAAGAGCATAGAAAACACTTTCAGGCTGTCATCATGGAGAGTCAGTTATTAGCCAGAATGTTGTGGACACCACCGCCAGACCCATCTCCAGTGCCGTTGTTATGTGCAGGGTGTCATGGTTCCCAAGAGAGGTTCAGAATATTGTGAGGATCTTCTGTTATGTGGTGGTTGGAAGCTCTTCTCTGGGACTGCAGATGAGTCTCTCCACACACTGAAGGAATTCCAGGCCATCTGGAGGTCTCTGGCTATATACACCCCTATGAACAAGAGGAGATTTAGCAGATCTCAAACTGCCCATAGATCGCACCCTGCCCATTACTCTGGATTTGACGAAACCACTGAACCCTCTAGAAAGAGAGACAGATTCCAGAGGAAGAGAGCTCCTCACCCTCTTTCTGCGAGTACCCAGTCGTCATTGAAACAATAATTTTGACAGGTTTGTCAAGGGTTCAGTTCCTCCCTCACCTCTAGTTTGCAAGCTGCCACCATTCACCCATATTCCGTCTTTTGGAGACCACCTTTCCCATTTCAAACAGTTTTGGTGGCATATTACAATGGACAAGTGGGTCCTGGGAGCTTATAACATTGGGCTGTACCACCCACTTTACTTCAGGGGCCCCCTCTCATGAGGCTATACAGAGTCAAGAAGTGAACTCTCTTTCTCTCCTCACAGGGAGAAAGGGTTTTACTCAAAGTGTTTTCTCATGCTAAAGAAGGATGGAGAATGGAGACCAATCTTAGATCTGAGGAGACGGAACAAATTCGTAAACTCTCAAAAAGCGACAGAGTCCTGTGGCACCTTACAGACTAACAGACGTATTGGAGCATAAG
>NW_020664601.1:2426984-2448067 GCF_002925995.2 Terrapene triunguis | reverse complement strand
CTTATGCTCCAATACGTCTGTTAGTCTGTAAGGTGCCACAGGACTCTTAGTCTGGATCTGTAAAAAGCGACAAACATGGCTACCCCTCTGATAGTAAACTCTCAAGTTCATGATGGTGACGTTGGCTGCTATAATTCCTTCTCTAGAGGCAGGAGATGGGTGTCCTGTAAGTAGAGGGCCGAAAACCAATTTCCATACAGCAATACATCCTGCACACAGGAAATATCTACATGGGCCAGGATCATTTTCAATATGAAGTATTTCTCTTCAATCTCTTTTCAGCTCCAGGGTGTTCTCAAAGGTAATAGTGGTAGTATCTGCTTATCTTCGTCGAGATGTGAGTTTAGTCTTCCCATATCCCGATGACTGGCTACTTAAGAGCTGATCTTACGAAGCAGTACAGGCTTCCTCTCAGATGGCCTTTCTCTCTTCCAAGGATTGGCTCTCCAGCGAAACATTAAAAAAAAATCCACCTTAGCTCCTGTACAAAGAATACAATTCATAGGAGGGTACTTGGATTCTTTGGCAATCAGGGCCTTCCTTCCCACAGACAGATTCATAACTTGAGCAGATCAGGTCACGGTTCCCCTCCAGGTGAAGAACTCCCTAGACTGCTAGAAAAATCCACTCAGTGTCTGCACAGGTGTCTCTTTCAACTACCCAGCTCGAGCAATAACTGTGATAATGGGCTGTTGGGTAGGGGAACACATTTCCATACCCTCACAACGGTCACCTCAGGAAGCCAGTCTATAGGTCAACCTGTTGGAACTCAGGGTGGTCAGGAATTCTACCTTCAGTTCTCCCTCTCCCCCGTCCCCCAATCAAGAGCAAATCAATCATGGACAAATCAGTGATGGACAATGTGGCTTGCATGTTCTATAACAAACAAACAAGGAGGAGCAAGAGCCCCTTCTCTGTGTGCCAAAGCTATAAAGTTATGGAACTGTTATGTTAGCCCATCAGATTCAGAACTCAGCTGCTTTCCTTCCTGGAAGCTGGAATGTCATAGCTGATATGCTCAGCAGGGGAGTTTCTCCCAGGACTATGAATGGGAGTTGGACTCGGATTCTTCATGGGATATTCCAAAGGTGTGGACTTCCACCGGTGATTCTATTAGCCACATTCAGCAACCAGAAGTGCCCACTATTCTGCCCAAGAGTCGGCCTAGGTCACTACTCTTTGGGGGATGTGTTTCTCCTTCCCTGGACTTAAGGGCCTTTTCCACACATTCCGTCCACCACTTCTAATACTAAGAGTGATAAAAAAGGTCAGACAGGACAAGGTCAGGGTTATTCTGACAGTACCAGTCTGGTCGAGACAGGCTTGGTATCCTCACCTGCTTCATGTGTGTGTCCAACCAGCATTCAAGCTTCTGACCATCCCTCATCTCCTGTCTCAGGATGCAGGTTACATGCTTTACCTCATCCTTAGGGGTCCCCCACCTCCAAGCATGGCTCTTAGATGGTTCACAGGATTAGAATCCACCTGCTCGACAGGAGTACAACAGGTATTACTAAACAGTAGAAGGGAATCGACTCCAATTACTTCCCTTCAGAAATGGAAAAGGTTCAACTACTGGTGTCACTGTCGTGTGCCTGTATCCTCTTCACTCCCAACCATCTTGAATTACCTGCTGGGTGTGAAAAAATCAGGGTTATCAATTAGCTCTATTAAGGTTCATTTGGCTGTAATATCAGCATTTCATCCCCCACTAGAAGGGTTTTCCATATTTGCTCATAATTGGTTAAGGATCCTACTCTTTCTTGGGATCTCAACCTGGTACTTAGATACCTGAAGGGACCGCCATTTGAACCTTTGTCATCTTGCTTCACTTATCTATGAAGACGGCCTTTCTAGTAGCTATCACATTGGCCACCAGGGTTGGGGAGACTGGGGCCTAGAGGGGAGACACCCCCTCTCCCCCCATTTATGGTATTTTTCAAGGACAAGGTCTCTTTATGGCCACACCCTAAATTCTTACCCAAAGGGCTGTTGGATTTTCATCTTAACTAGGCCATTCTTGTACCAGATTTTTTCCTTAAACCACATTAGTCTCAATGGGAGACCTCTTTTCATACTTTACATGTGAGATGGGCATTGGCCTTTTATCTAGATAAGACCAAGCAATTTCGGAAATCACCTAGACTGTTCGTCTCGATCTCAGAAAGATCCAAGGAGTCAGCGATCTCTACACAGAGACTTTGGAGGTGCATCTCTGAGTATATCGTTACTTGCTATGATGCAGCCAGTGTTCTGCCTCCCCCAAAAGATGATAGCACACTCTACCAAATCAAAGGCAACTTCCAGAGCTTTACTCAAGAACATCCCCGAGTCTGAGATATGCAGAGCTGCTCCATGGGCCTCAGTGCATGCTTTTTCTAAACACTGTGCCTCGGTCCACGCCGTCAGATCTGATGTGGTGCTTGGTTCTGCTATATTGTCTTCAGTCTTGGACTTGCTTCCAAAGCTCTCTCCTCCCTGTGAGGATGCTGCTCGGGAGCCACTTGAAGTGGAGCAGCCATAGGGATGCTACTAGAAGAAGAAGAAGGTTACCCACCTTGTACAGTAACTGTGGTTCCTTGAGATGTGTGTTGCTATGGGAGCTCCACTACCCTCTCTCCTTCCCCTCTGCTTTGGACTGTTCTTTGTTGGACATTCAGGTAGAGAAGGAGCTGAGGGCAGTTCACCTGTGCAGCTCTGTATACACTGGGTGTATGGCACAAAGTTATGTAGAGCGCATGCACAGGCCAAATGGACACTTCTAACAGAAAATCTCTGATCAAGGGCCCAAGAGGCGCCTGTGCACCTGAAATGGAGCACCCACAGGGGGACACATCTCAAACAACCACAGTTACTGCACAAGGTGTATAACCTCTTCTGATATTCCCCATTTACTTGGCATTAAAGTCCTTAGGCCTACAGTAAGAAGTCCAGTATAAAGAAGGCCCCTCACTAGCACGCATGTGCGTGCATAAAATATTTAATTAGAAATATAAGAATTAAAAGTCCACAAAGCTATTGATCAAGAAAAATCCTCAAGGAATAAATCAATCTTATTTCTGTTTAAACCACAGTTGATAGAGGAAAAAGGTGTATAGAACTCTGAGAAAGTAATGGCTAACCAGCACTTCCAGCATTAAAAGGTTCGCTCCCAAGGATTTAATTCTGTTTGAGAGGAGATCAGGAAATTACTGATGCTCCAGAGGGTGAGAGGTTTTGAGAAATACCAGTAATGATTCTTCCTCCTAATCCTGAGATGAGGTGGGTCTTCACGTCGCGAAGACACTTGCTCTTATTAGCACCCCAAAATGTCATACCAGATGCCATCAATGATGACCCATGATTTTGTGAGATTCAGCACAGATGTTCTTGCTCTGATATCCAAAAATTTCTCTTGAGAAGTATAATCTGTTGATGATCTGAAGAAACTGTTCTTGATGGGAAGTGGCGGTGTGGGATAATTTAAAAAGAGAACATCTGGGCACTTGCCTCAGTCATTTCTTTGATGTAATGAAGAGTGGGGCCTTGATAAAGAGGCAAAAGAAGAAATGGAAGTTGATGGTATAGACCTGGGCAGTGATTCCAGATGTGACATGAGGACAAAAATAATAATTAGCATTTTAATAACAAGGAGTGTTCTGCAGTCTCCATTTCTTCTAGGACTCAACTGTCGGACATTTGTTCAGCTATGTTAGAGAACCTTGATGTTGCCTTGCAGGGGATCAGTTTGTTACTGAATCAGAGCTCTTGTTACTATGAAACACAATATATTTTTGTTTCTTGATTGCCTGGTATATTCCCAAATTTACTGCTATGAAGCAGTCATAGTCTAACTTTCCATTTACAAATCCTGCATACATTTTTATTGCATACATTTGTAAGGTGCCCTCTGTTATGGTGTCCTGGAATATTTTACATGGCATAAACTGGGGTCATTATATTTATATATATATGTATATATACATTTAAAGAGAGTCAAGTTTGTATTCTGTCAAATTTGTGCTTAACTTACATTCTGGTATCACAGTTTTGGAAAAATTTGGAAACGTTTTTCTGGATTCTACCATAGTGACCATGTGTAAAATGAGGTGGATAACTTTTTTGGATTTGAATTGGAAGCAATGAACAGATGGCAGATTAACAGTGGAGGCTGTTGTAAAGCATAAGGGTTAATATATAAAATTAAAAATGTGACTTTTAAAAAGCCCAGATACCTACGTGTCTGGTGATTTACAGAATCTATGTTATTGTTTCATGTTCTCTCTCTCCTATTTCACAACCCTAGGCAAAAGGTTGTGGAAGGGAGTCTCACTCACCCATTTGCGCTGACATTGTCTGGAGAGACGTTGTATTGGACAGACTGGCAGACTCGCTCCATTCATGCCTGTGACAAAAGGACCGGAGAGAAAAAGAGAGAAATACTGAATGCACTTTACTCACCGATGGACATCCAAGTCTTGAGTCCAGAGCGGCAGCCATACTGTATGTTTCAGGTTTTTCTGTAATCTCTCTAACACACTGTATATTATTATTGTTAGTGTGAATTAGGTCTGATAGCTTCAAAGGGTCCAAAATAAATTAGATGCTAAACTTTCCAGGAAATGTAATGGGGGATAGGGTACTTAGCTCCTTTAGTTGTCTTCAAAAATCCCAGCTTGAATTATGTTACATTTTAGTAACATAAACCAAGGTCCAGCAGAATAATTAAGCAACTGTGTAATTTTAAATTCGTGAGTTCCATTGAGGTCAGTGGGGACTACTCATGAGCTTAGTTACATATGTTAATTGCTCTTCTAGATCTGGGACATACAGACCTAATCATGTAAATCTAAGAACTTCACAGGCATATCACCTGTGGGGATATGTAGTGTGGGTGTCAGATTGGCAGCAAAGCAGCTAGTAAACATTCTGGAGCCAGTCCTTCAGTCCTATGTAGGTAAAAATCCCATTGACTTCACCGTCAGGTTCATCATTCTTGTTATAAATTAAGAATCTGAGGAGGATCCCTTTGTGTGAGGCCACACCAGTTTCTGATGCCTCAGATTAGCCATGTTGGACCAGCTTCACTATTTGGAAGTCACTTGTAACTTGTGAACTGAATGTGGGATTGGAGGTTAGGCATTCCCTGAGTTCTAATCCTCTGCCGCTGTCTTGCTAGGTGGCTCTGGATAGACATTTCCCTGTTATCCCCATCTAGAAAATGAAGGTGAAACTTATTTTAACCTACCATAGAAGGGTGTTGGGAGGATAACTTGGTTAAATAGGAGCTGCAAAGCAAAACCTTTTTGTTTTTGCACTTCGCTCCTTCATGATGTTTAAATTCAGCCTCGTAAGCTCACTTGCTTGCTTTAAATTTCCTTAAAATGTGACGCCTGCTGCAGTGGGTTCTAAGAGAATTTGGCTGGCAAGTGAGGGTACGTCTACACTTACCAGAGGGTCCGGCGGCAGGCAATCAATGTTCTGGGATCGATTTATCGCGTCTGGTTAAGACGCGATAAATCGATCCCGGATCGATCCCGGAAGTGCCCCGGATCGATCCCGGAAGTGCTCGCCGTCTATGCCGGTACTCCAGCTCGGCGAGAGGCGTACGCGGCATCGACTGGGGAGCCTTCCTGCCGCGTCTGGACCTGCGGTAAGTTCGGACTAAGGTACTTCGAATTCAGCTACATTATTAACGTAGCTGAATTTGCGTACCTTAGTCCGAAGTGGGAGGGTAGTGTAGACCAGGCCTGAGAGTAGGGCCAAACCAGGATTTAGTCTGGACAGAATGTGTTCTTAAAACCTTTTTTCCTCCATTGACACTGGCTGACCAAAGAGTATGTCTATACTCAGGTTTTTTGCCCAACATTTCCCACAGTCACTACTGAATGCTAGTGTAGACAAGGCTCCAGGCAACCAACAATGTATTTAAACACCATGTCCGCTCATCCTGCTTGTATCAAGTCTCTATGACACATTGCTTAAATGTTACATTGGAAAAATCACTAGTGTAGATGAGGCTTGTTAGAAACTTTTATCCAAACAAAGGTAAGGCTCTGGGGTAAAACCAGTAAGCTCATTTTACCCTGTGACCTTTGTTAGGATTTTAACCTCTGGTATCTGGAGATTAATGGCAGGGAATGTTAGCTCTGTCCATCTTATTTTAAAAATAAGTAATTTAATTTAAAAAAAAAGCAATAAGAGGAATTTAACACATTGTATTCCTTATGGTATAAGGAATTAGTTTTTTGTTTTTGTTTTTTATGGGGGGATTTGATTCTAGGTTATTGCCAATGTGTGACCACAATTTCATGAGTTAACATCACCACTTTAGTGCTCCAGAATGGGCATAAGGGAAAGATCTGTGCTGCTGTATGTAACAAACATTGAGGCCCATATTCTTACCTTTATACTGTATGCATGGAGTTCCCATTAATATCATCAGTGGGAGTTCTGTGCAGAGGATGGAGAAGGGAATATGTCCCATTGTATGTGTTAAGTATCAGAGGGGTAGCCGTGTTAGTCTGGATCTGTAAAAAGCAACAGAGTCCTGTGGCACCTTAGAGACTAACAGCCGTATTGGAGCATAAGCTTTCATGAGTGAATACCCACTTCGTCAGACGCATGTGGTGGAAATTTATGCTTATGCTCGAATACGTCTGTTAGTCTATAAGGTGCCACAGGACTCTTTATTGTATGTGTTGTGTTTCGCAGAGCTGTTAGCCTGTGTTCTTCCAGGGTTGTCCTGGGAGTAGTAGTTTGGGGAGCCTGTTGCGAAGCACATAGGGCACAGATTGAATCAGATCAGAAGGGAAATATGCATGTAATTTAGCCCTGGGGATAAGTATCATGTGTCTTCACCAGAAACTCTGCCTTCTGGGTTTACTCTTAAATTTAGTCAAACTGAAAGGTTTGTTCCCTGAATGTAATGCTGTGTTTTTTAAGGTAGTTTTAGGAAGGCAGTAAACAGGCTTGAAGTAAATCAAAGGAATTTGGGATCTGCTTAGTTGAGAAACAGGTGTAAGATTTCGGTGGCGGTTGTGAGGTATGTGTAGTACCACTGCACAGAGCTCCAGATGGGGTGTGTGGTGGGGGAGGGGAGGTGTTGAATTCTTGTCATTTCTCTGAGCTGAGAGAACGTCCCACCCTTGGGTCACAGTATTTCTGGACCAGTAGCAAGGAAAACGTGGTGCATAGGGAAATAGCATCTGCTGGAAATAGCTCAGATGCCATTGACTTCACTGGGATCAGGTTCAGATTCCTCCCCCTCTTCTTTTGCATGGCTCTCAATGGAAGTAACAAACAAACCAAATCACCCCAGCTCTTTTATTAACAGCTTCAAAAAACCTCACAGAACTTGATGATGGATTGAGCTGTGCATAGCTGCAAATTATATATCTGCGCTCGCATGCGTGCACATGCATATACACTATAGAGTGTGTGTGTGATGTGGGTGATTTCTGGGCAGTTGTGGGCAGCTTGCAATCAAACATGGCAACGTTGTCTAGAATTATTTAAATAGGGGGTTTGTATCTCTTATGGTCTTATTTATTCCAGTTAAAGTTAAGAGATTTTTTTCATTTTATTGCATTTGCATTTTCAAAACTGTTTTAAAAAAAGATGGCAGGGCAAGAGGGGGAGAGGGAAAGGTTCAGACATTTGTAGCCTCTTTTCCTAAAATGAATGAAAATGCAAGACATTGCCCTGTTTTCCCACACTGCGTCAGATGTTTGGAGATGCTAGAATGCTACACCTTTGTGAAGGATTTTGGGTCTGAAAAGACTTTTCACTACCACCACAATGTAGCAACCTCTATTTACCCCTCCTTTCCTCCCTCAAAAGTCCTTCTCCTCATATCATGCTGTTTGGTTATAGAAAAACGTTCTTTTAGTTTGCCAAAGTGGCTTTGTTAGGTGCCTTGATTATTTCGTGCCCAACTGAAAACACATTTAAGGAACCTGATAGTCAGTAAATGCTGAGCACCTGCCCTTTGAAAATCAGGCCCTTTTAATTATCTCAAGTTGGGCACCTAGGAATAGAGGCACCCACAATCACCAGTCACTTTTAAAAAATTCCAGTTTTATAGCTCATTTATCCTTTAGTGCTAAGACTGGGCACAACTAGATGGGAGTGGTGATGTCTGTATGGCAGGTATGGATTGCACTACACCTCTAACCTGATATAACGCTGTCCTCGGGAGCCAAAAAATCTTACCGCGTTATAGGTGAAACCGCATTATATCGAACTTGCTTTGATCCGCCGGAGTGCGCAGCCCCGCCCTCCCGGAGCACTACTTTACCGCGTTATATCCGAATTCGTGTTATATCGGGTCGCGTTATATCGGGGTAGAGGTGTATATAGTGGTCTGGTTGGACTTTGTCACTCTATAGAGAAGTAAAATAAATTCCAGTTCTTGTGATTTCTTGAAGTTCATACTCCCTGCGAAGAAAACAATGGAGGCTGCTCTCACCTCTGCCTGCTGTCTCCCAGAGACCCCTTCTACAGCTGTGCCTGTCCCACTGGAGTGCAGCTGGAAGATGATGGCAAGACCTGTAAAGCAGGTAAGGCTCTTCTTGTCTTTCTACAGTAGCAGCGTTGGCTGCTTAATAGTTCAATATTAAGGTTTGAATAAAGAGGGTCTGTTTGAGATGCTCAGATCTAAGTCAAAATGCTTAAGATAAGGACGCTATGATTCCATAAACAACGTGCTCAGCTCTTTGGGTATGGATGGAGTAATATAAGCAGCTGCACCAGTTCTTGGAAATATCTCGCATACCATTCTGTTTATTCACTTATAAAACACACGTCTGCATTTCAAGTGCATTCTGTCTGGTATGTATGAAGAGAAACTAGGTATCTTGTAGGTAAAGCATTGAACTGGGATCTGGATTCAGTTCCTGCCTCTGCTACATATTTCCTGTGTAACCTTGGTCATGTCACTTACAGTTTGTCTACACAGAAAGTTATTTTGAAATAACCATTCCTGATTAACTCCATGTGTGGATTCTCTTATTCCAAATTAATCAGGACTAGTTAATCCTCTTTAAATTTACACCCTGCCTTATTCCAAGTTAAGTTTAATGTGTAGACAGGGCCTTGATCTAGGGTTTCCTAAAATGTGGGGCATGCTTCCCAGCATAGGAACAGAGGATGTAAAGGGTTAGTTAACAGGGCACAGATGGACCTCCCAAATGTTTTCCAGAAGTCTCAGCTTTTGTTAAAAACAAAAGTCTCTAGCTACTATGTTTGCACAGAAAAGCTTGAAAATATCACCCAAGTATAACAAATGCAGTAATAACTGCCTGAGTTTGGAGAGTCTGAAATGTAAGCTCTGAAGTGTGAATGACCCTATTCAAGTCAATGGGTGCTAATTCAGATGCCACTGATAACTAGTCCATTGCTCTTCAAAACATGAACGGGAGGAGAGAGAGGATCATATGTGGAAAGTCTACATATGTACTCTGACTGAAGGCCTCACTGTTTGAAATCATGCTAAATAACCAGTTTGAGTAGGCCCTTAATAACATACCAGGGTTGAAGAGGGGCTTGATTGGTTTAATTTCCCGGAATTTTCCTAATTTCTCTGGGGAGTGGAGGGGCCCAGTGTTCACAAATTTAGGAGACAATTTTTGTGCCTGATTTTCAGAAGCACTGAGCACCCATGTTTCTAATTGATGTTAGTGAGAGCTGCAAATGCTCACCATCTCTCAAAGTCACCCGTTTGGACCAAAGCTTCCCTCTTGTAAAATGGAAATGGTAATACTTCTGTACTTCACAGTGGCACTGGGAATAAATGCGCCCTCAGGTACTATGGGGATGCTGCACATATAAGTACCCACATAGCTAGACTGTGTTGCAGCTATCTTTTCCAAAAATGGCATGCTTCTGCCATAGCAGAAGTAGAGACCAATGGTTCCCTTTCGTTTATTGCTAGTGTGGGAGGTGTAGAAATATCTGTTGTAATTCTGAGTAGTGGTTCAGGCTGTGATTCTCAATTTGTGTCCCGCTGACTATTAATGATTCACAGAACCCTTCTGAGTGGTCTGTGCAGATGCTTCTATCACACTTTGTGTCAGTATTCCATCTTCAGTGGCACTGCAGAGTGCTTACGTGTGCTTTTCTGAAATGAGGCCCGTTAGAGGGAAGCCATTGCAGGACCATGTTTTTCTCAGCTGGGCAATGGACTTAAAGGTAGAGGTTTGTTCCCTTGTATTCATTGGCCAGTAGTTGCTGCTGTGATGGAGGGGCAACTCAGCTGTTACCTTTTGGCTGTATCCTAAAGAACAATGTTTTTAACGTGTTTTGGGAACTCATGTGGCAGGACAGTTGCTTGAATCCAGGTCTTTGTGTTACTCTGCAGTTAAGCCACTGTGGCCAACCTCAGATTTAATTAGTTATAATGGAATGATCCATACAGAAAAATGCCAAATTAAGATTTAAACCAGTAATACCATTTCTCTACTGCTGAAGATGAATAGTCCCTTTCTTCCCTCTGGGACAACTCTTTGTGGAGAGATGTATGAGGTAATTATGCTAGGAAATTTTCATCACTCTGCCTCATTCGTGTTTTCATGCATTATGTTTAATTTTAAAAAAGTAAGGCAAGGCTTTGTGCCAGAAGTCTTGTGAAATTTGCTCTCTTAGACAATGTGAACTAGAGAAAATTATCTAAGTAAGAAACTAGAGAGAGATCTCATGATGAAATTCCAAAGTTAGATGTGAGATGCCACATATGAGGTTTACTTAAGAGGCAATAGTTGGGGGCTAATAGTACAACAGTAGCAGTGTTTCAGTAAAGTATAAGTCACACAGTTTGTTGGAAAATCTTGATTTTATTATTCAGGAAGTTTGACTTCTAAAAAGTGAATTTAATATTTATAAAAATGAGAGATTAACATTCCTAGCTAGAGCCAAGAAATAGTGTTTAGTGCTAGCTTCTTGCATGCACGGTTCAGCCAATGAATCATAGAATATCGGGGTTGGAAGGGACCTCAGGAGGTCATCTAGTCCAACCCCCTGCTCAAAGCAGGACCAATCCCCAGACAGATTTGCTCAAACCACTGAGCTATCCCTCCCCCAAACCTCGGTCCTGGACTGAAAGACTTGCTGCTATCATAGAATTGGGGGCTTTTAGCATATTTTGCCAATGCACGCAGTAGTGCAATCATTTTCTGATGCTGGTTAATATCCACTGGCATTACGGTAAGCTCAACAAACTCCTTTCACTCATGAAGTAAGGCAGGATTTGAACCCAAGTCTCCAGGGTTGAAAGGCCATTTTCATTAACTCTTCCTGCTGTATTTGAAATGCTTCCAAGGTAATTCTTGGATCTGCTGAAAGACCTTTATTTTTCCCCTTGCAGTATAAGAAAGATTTAAAAACATTGCTGAATGTTCAAGACAAATTTTTTTTAAATTCTCATACAGATTTTGTTTTTGACAGTAGTAAACAGAGCCCTTGTGCAGTTGTCACTTTGGCTAATGGCACAAAAATAACTGACTTTTTAGCCTATGCTTGTACCTTTCCATTGTTGGGCCAGACACTCTATGAAGGATTTTCTGTCAAAAGGGGGCAAAAAATTTGGATGGGAACAGGAAATTTGATTTTGCATAAGAATGTGGCCTTTTGGTTCAGTTTTATGGATTATTTTTTCCCCAAGCTCTGCATCTTTTGTGATCCTGTCTGCCTTATGCCAACATCCACATGCTTCTCTTTCCACTCTTATTAATTAACTCCTTGGTGGCAAGAAGCTGACTTTTTATTCCTTGCATGGATTCTTGGCGTAGATAAGGGTAGTACCAGGAACTGCGGACATGAAAGAATTAACCATGTCTTCGTTTTATCGCTTGTTAGTTTCGGTAAAAATTTCAAAAGTGCCAAAATCACTTAAGACTGGAAGTCCCAATCACTGTCAATGGTACTTTTGGGATAAAAAGGGTACTCGAAATCCTGAAAGAGAGTGTTTGCATGGGGAGTTATACTGCATAGCTATAGCCATGTAGTTGTACTGTATAGCTATGCTGGTAAGTTTTCCCATGTAGACAAACCCACAGGCTCCTAAATCACTTAAGCACCCTTAAAGATTTTACCCTTTGAGATTAGGCAAATACAAGTATGTGAGAACTATGGGTTCTGCAGTTCTTTGTTGAGACAGTGTTGTCTGGGGGGAATGAGCCCAGGGTTGGGAATTGGTAGATCCTGAGTTCAAGTGGGGGCTCTGCCACTGACTTGCTTGTGACCCTGGGCAAACTACTTCAACTTTGTTTTTACCCTTCTGTAAAATGGGGATAATGCTGCTTTACCTACCTACCTTACAGAGGTCCAGTGAGGATTAACTAGTTAATGCCTGTTCAATACTTTGTCCATGTAACGTGCTATATGAATGCTTGCTATTTTTATCTTTAGAATGTCCATTTTCTCATTTTACCATTCTGGAATTGTGGGTGAGGTTGTAATGTCACAACAAAAGGGTAGGATAAGTTGTGATTAACTTATGTGAGGTTCTTTGTCACTACTTTCTGTTGAGAAAATGCTGTGTATGCTGCTCGTGCCGATGTTACTAAACAGTTTAAAAAATGTAGACGCCTCTGTCCCAGATACCACAATCAAAGCCAGTGGGTAAATTACTAGTCAATATTGGATGTTACAGAAATGGGAGTAAAATAGAGACCCACAAGATATGGCATGTATGCAGTGAGACTCTGATAACTTTTTGATTAATACTATGGTGCATCTATAACTGTTGCTATTCTGCTGAGTCAGTAGGTGAAATGTTTATTATTCTCTTGTTTTTCCTTTCTGTATTGTGTTGTACTTGTAGCCTGGTTTTCCTCTTACATTTCCAGCTCTATACAGTTACGTTATTTGACAAATCAAAATATCATAAAAAGATTCCAACTCTGTGGTGAATGCCATTTATTAATAATAATAAATATAAAATATGGGGAGCGTTTGGAACGCTGACACTGAGCACAAGAAGCTGTCCAGGAAAGTGTAGTTGCTTAAAGGGTTGTTTGCTGCTCCGGTGTTGCCTCATTCCAGGCATAAGAGAATAAAAGTCTGTTTTGCTTTGTTTGTGTATGGTGTTTTCTTTATTCATTGACAGCATGACAAGTGCTTCCTAGCACCCAGAGAACCGCTGTGTAGAAGAGTCTGCAATACAAGAACAGGGTTTGTTTTTATGTTTTTAAAAGGAAAAAAAGCCACATTAAAAAGTTAAAACAAAGCCCCAGTCACCTGAAACTTTTGCAAGGGTATGATTTCCTCCTCACCCCCTCCGCATCACCCCAGGCCACCAAAGCGGAATTGTAAAAGCACAATGTGCAATGCTTGAAAAGTATTTGAAATCTGGTTTCCAGGTATGAGACATTTGATGCCCGAAAGGAACAACTGAAAAAAGGCTTTGGAGTGGAATGCCAACCATAACTATATCTGGGATTTGAACAGTTTATGGAATGTGGATTCTATTAGAAGCAAATGCTGTAATAAAAGAAGTTCAAAGAGGCTGACTTGACTAAAAAGATGTACTAATTATTTAAGCACAGTAACTTATTATAGAGTAATATTTTATCCTCAGTAGCCAACACAATGCTTTTATTGTATTAAAATAAGCAGCTTTTTTAGATTTGGTGGGGGATGGGTAGGGTAGGGGTTTTTGGTAAATATCTTTACATCACAAGACTGAAAAATTGGGTTAAATTTTCAGACAAGTTAAGTATGGAATTCTCACCTTAAAAATATATGAATTTTCTGAGCAGAAGGGGCCATCATTGTCATCTAACCGGACCTTCTGCATAACACAGGCCATAGAATTACGCCCAGTAATTTCTGCGTCAAGCCTATAACATGTGCTTGAGCTATACCATACCTTTTAGAAAAAGTTCCAATCTTGATGTAAAGATTCAAAATGCATGTGTAATTGCATCTAATTAGCCTTTCACTCATGCAGTTACCCAAACTGCATGCCTATCTTAGGTCTACCTTATTAACTCTTCAAGTCCTTATTTAAGTTACTTTCTGACATGAATGATTAAAGCCCTGAAAAGCAAGTTCTCCTTTCCCTTTTCTTAAGAGACATTTTATAAACATACATATTCTACACTTTTCTCTTCAGAGCAAAGCATAGTTTGGATCAATTACCACTACAATCCAAGAGTGGCAAACAGGCTGTTGGAAAGGCAAAGATGAGCAGAGTTGTCTCAGTTTTGAAGTTAGAAATGTTGGGTAATTTTCTGTTTGCAGCCTGATCCTTTCAGTGCTATGTTGAATCACAACAGTGCTGAATTTAATGCTTGTATTTAAAATGTCAAACTTATAATCTCCTTCTTTAGAAACAAAAGTGTTCTAATCTCTGACTCACAAATTCATCACCGAGGATTCCTTTCAAGAAGCTCTCCTCTGTTCTCCCTCACTCCCCAGAGGGTCCCTGGGTGAAACTCTTTACTGGGTTGTTTTGTTGACTTAAAAGTAGTTTAAAATGTTAGGAGAAAGCCAAGCAGATACGTTCATGGCTTATGTTCTGTCTCTGATAGGGGGAGCCATTTGTCCCTCTTACTCTGTATTGCAAACAGTTCTGAGAAGTGGTATAAATCACAAGACATCTGAATACAGTGAGGCATTTTTTAGAATGGGTTCTTTCTCCTTATCCTTGCAGGCTTCCTTCTCCTGAATTGCTTTCCCTGCTGTGGTGCATGACAAGCAAGAGTTGCATGTCCACTTTTACTACCACTCTGGCGCTCCCCCGTTTGCTGTTGTCTTATAATGACTCCTGTTGCCGTCCTTCCTTGTAGTGTGGTCCTTCCTTCCTCCATGTGACGTAGGCAGAGTTGCGCACTCAGAATGTTGAACGTTTCTTTTGTGGCTTGTCCACATGACTCGGTTTAATGACGTTCAAATGTGATTGTGAAGAGAGTAGATCGTGGCATAGCGTGTTCAGCATTGTCGGCTAATTGTGATTAAATCCTGGTCCCAGTAGGGTCCCACACTCAAATGCCACAGCCATATCCCCATCTCCTTCCAAGATTGGGTTCCTTTTTATAAACAATGTTCAGCTGCCTATATCTCTCTCAGTTCTGGAAAATGCATCTTTTCTTTTTTGCAGTCTTCAGTGTTGTTGGCATAAAAATATTGCTGCTGGCTTTTTACGAAAACTTTAGAATTTTCATCTATTCCATAAAAGTGGGAATAGCCCGTTTTCCCCATAAATGGTCATTTTAACGTCTTCATTTCTGTTCTTCCCCAAAGTGGCCCTCTTCTTTCACAAGCTTGCTTTGCTATTTCGAAGGATCCCATTCTCATTGCAAGATAATTTCTTATATCTTCTGATACCATATAAGCCAATTGTAGCTTCAGTTAACTAAAATTACTTTTATTGAATAAAAAACCCAAGGCTATAGTAACTTATATAAAATAATATATAACTTATATATAATAACTATAATAAAATAGATCAAGTACAGAGTGAATGGCCTTTTGACAAGCTGCTACCCAATTTGCTTGTTCAGCTCAGTCTGTATTCCGGCTGTAACTAACTTGTAAATTAAAGGTGTAGTAACTAGAAAACAGCCCAGATCCTCAGCTGGCATAACTTAACATGGCTGTATTGACTTCAGTGGAGCAAAACTAGGTGAGAACTAGCTCAAAGTCAAAATAGCTTCTTGACGTTACAACACAAGTTTAAAATATTATTTTCACTTTCAGTAAGTTGATACATTGTATTTTGTTTAACAATACTGGAGCAAATTATTTTGTTAAAGTATTTCTGTGAAAATTTGTATTAACCATATAACTTTATTACAATGGTTGCTCAGCTTAACTGTAACATATATCATTAGTTTTTGATCTGTTTTATTAAATTAATGTAAACATAAGATTAATTCCTTTCTTTTTGTGTCTAGATATTTCAGGAGTGGGAGTTTCTTCAAAGATGAGGGTTTTTTTTGTTATCCTACAGGATGTACATATTTGGCGCTCTCATATTAGGCAATTTTGTTGCCACTCCTTTTTATCTATCCATCTATGACTAGAAGCTTTTTTGCATTTCTAGAGCCTGTTTTGTCATGAATACTGTTTTATAATGAGTTCTTTCTGAGTTTTTGTTACATCAACTAATCCAGAGTCATCGCCAGGTAAACGTCAATACTTGGTTAAATGTGGTATCGTAGTATTTCATTTAGTATTGTGCAAAATTTCCCCAAAGGAAGAATTCTGTGTATTTATCTGGGCAGTCTAAGCTCTGACCTAAACAAACTCTAGGATGTCCAGTGTATACTGTTTATTCTCCTTCTTTGCATGGAAAGCCTTCAGAATTCTTACCCTGTTTATAGTGACTAAAGGCAGAAACAGATCTGTTGCTCAAGGCAGAGTGAGAGTGGCCATGTTGTTGAAGGCCCTATAGATTTGGTTTTGTCCTAGCAGCTGTAGGCAGGTTCAACTTTGTAACCATTTTCTACCGTGTTATATTACGTCTAATTTAAAATAGCCCACATGCCTGTTATCTCAAGCAGAGCGTTAACAAATGTAGCAGCGTGTTCTATAAAATAGAACTAAAGTGAGTCGTTGGCGGGAGAAAAAGCTAAGGACACATCACATCAGCACACTTCACCAGCCACTGGCTTTTAGTGCTAATTCCAGGCCCTGGTCTTTATCTTTAAGGCCCTCATCAGCTTGGGACCCGATTTAATCAAAAACTATGTCTTCATTCATGACTTTCCAAGACAGCTGTGCTCCTTTGGGACAACGTGCCTGACATTGCCCAGGGGGAAGCTCTCAGGAGCCAGGGGGCTTGATTACATAATGGTCTCCCAGAGGAGATACATTTGGTTACTGTGACTGATTGGCTAAAAATCATTCACACATCTCGTATGTGCTTAAATACCCCTTTATCTCCCACTGCGCACCTACTTCTTTGTTCTGCCTTTTATTTCATAAGCTCTTTGGGCTGCAGGGTCTGTCATTTGACTGTGTACGGTGCCTAGAACATTGGGGTCCAACATGATTGAAGCCTCTGGCCGCTGCTACAATATAAATTTAAATAAGACTGAGACTATCTTCAGAGAATGCAGTAAGGCTGCAAAAGCTCTTCTATAGTAACCAAAGACAAGGAATTACAACAGCACAAACAAGAAGAAAATAAGTGCCCCGTGAAATAACAGTAAGGAAGAGCTACTGAACCAAGAAAGGTGAACAGCAAAAGCCTGTTATGGACAGCTTTACTTTATTATTGAACACAGACAACGTGCTTGACAAGAATAAAGACTGTTTCTGGCTCAAAGTTTGCACGCCAAAAGACTATGTGAATCTTAGCTCAGGTATGGGAGAAGTGCCAGAGACTCCATGTAGTCCTCTAGGGATTTGGCTATAGCAGTATAAAACCCAAAGATAGATAAATAATGATGCTATGGTTATTGCTGAGATAGTCCACCCATTCTAAGTCTCTAATTTTAGGAGCTTATAACTTAAAAAACAAACAACCAAAAAACCCTTTCGAGTTGAAACTTTTCATATTTCGTCTTAGCTTAGAAGTTAGTTTTTCTGGGTAAAGTTGAATAAAATATTTCCAACATTTTTGGGGGTCGAGGAGCCTACCTGCACATAAAGATGATCACTTTTAATTTGAGGGTGATGTCCTAACCTCACTGAAGTCAATGGCAAGACTCTCAGGGCCAGAGAAGCCAGGATTTTTGCCCAAGAGCTTTTTGGACACTTTCTACTGCCCTTGGATTACTCACAAGTGGCTTGTGTGTAAAATTCCTTGCTTGGCCCTGTATGTAACCTCAAATGAGGGAGAGTCTGCTTTACTGTGCTTGGGGAAAATAATTGGTTTATAAATTAGTTATGAATGTTTGAAAATCATGTACTGAGAGCACAGTAAATACTTAAGTGTAGTGCTATGAATGTTTGTATAGTGTAGATATTTGTGTGAAGGCCTCATGGCTGCCAGTCATTCTAGCTAACTTCACAATCAAGAATAAGGCTGAGGTGAGAGACCGAGGCTTGAATTCTCAGTTACACTGAGCTCCGTCAACATGAGTCAACATGAGGAAAACAAACAAACAAAAAACCTTTTAAAGACATTTCCCCATACAATTAAACTTCTGTCACAATTATTGAAAAGCTCCAGCTTGCTGATACATATTTCCCTCTGAATAGTAAGCAGAAATGCATATAGCTTAGTTCCATGTATGGACCAGTCAACACTTTTTAAGTACATCGTTTGCTAATTTACAAATGAACAATAAGTACCCTTTGTGAAAGGGAAGGATTTTGGGGGTCATTTATCATTTTGGACAATGGCTGAAAATCAGCTCTTAAGTATCTGACAGTCCAGTGCTGGCATTGTTTCTGGTATTTATGGACCATAAACAACTGCCGGGAGCCTTCCAGCAACATCTTTACACGCTGGGAGAAAGTCCATAGTTGGTTTTGGCCTGTATTTGTTTGTAGCTATTTGTTTATTTTCTTGAAGGTGCTAGTAATGCTGATATAGTAGTAATTCCTCTGTTACCCAGTCTCAACCCTCCCTCCCCATACCCTTCCCAGATACCCACTCTTTTCCTGACCACTACACCTATGCCCAGACACCTGCCTCTCCCTATTGATCAGGTGTGGCACAGGAAATTCCATTCATTTTAAGGGTTGTACTCTCCCCTGGATCTGCATTTATGGCTCATTAATGAGTAGGAATTATGCCCATAGAATGAAGATGGAATCTACACCATAGTATTTGTGAAGCAGCATTATTTGTGCACTCCCTTTTGTGTATTCTGTGGTTTCAAAATACTCTTCATAGCTATAATTCACTTGAATAAAACTATCTGGGTTCAAGTTAAAATAAAATCCGGTTTGGGAAACAGCAATCTGTGTTTATTTCTATTAGCCCTTTGGGTAATTCATCATAGTTTTTTTCCTTTCCTATGCCTGCTCTTGATGAGAACAGGAGGACTCTCACTTCTTCTAGGGACTTCTTCCCTCCCTCTGTTGCAAGAGTCATCCTTTGCTTACCCAATGAATTTCTGATATTCAGTTCCTTAGTTATTCTGAGCAGGGGACTTCTTCCAAGAGTGATGCTGATGCAGTTTCATATACTTTCCACAGGAGGAATTTGTGTAGTGAATGCCTGTTTATGCCCACTCTCGCTGTTCTCACATACTATTCTCATAATCTGACATGCATGATTTTCATCAGCCTGGGATTGAGACTGAGGTTTACTCTCTCATCTGTGTATTCTGGGGCACCTTGCTGATGGGGAGACGTTCACACCAGGGTTCAAACTCCATTGTATTCTGATTCTTAACAGTTTAGTATGATAACTGTGGGTTTAGAATGCTGTTTGCATGTTCAGAACTAGTTAATACAGCCCAAACTGCTGTAATGTAGTCAATAGAATTACTTTTCTGACAAGGCAGAAGCAATTTTAAAGATAAAACCCAATGGAGCAAATGATAGGAGCTTGCTCAAGGAAAACTCCATGCTAATCTTATTTCCAGAGACCTGTAGAATAACCAGCCTTTCATGAAGCATAATAAATCACGTCCCATAGCACCTAGACAATGTCTCTTACTTATACCAGGAATGAGAATGTTCTCTTTAATTTAATGATGCTAGCACTTCAGCGTATGTATGAAGGTCAGAACAATGGGAACATCATAGATCCTCCATCTTGGGGCATCCTGAGAGTACTGTAATGTAATACAGTATACGTTTGATTCTCTTCTGCCTTTACCTCGTTTCATCAGCATTTAATGAATGAGGTTTTTCTTTTTTCTGTTCATTCACTTGTAAATTGCCTTTCATGTTTAGTTTTGCCACCCCTTTTTTGCAGATTAGGAAATGGTGTTTTTGTTTTTTAAAGTCTGCTTTTTGTTGATAGGTACTAAAGGACTGCAAACTGCAGATAATTTTAGTCTTATGAGAGCCAATCTTCAGCGCTGGAGAGTGTACTACAAAAAAAAAATCACTTTCAGAAACAGCTGCTTTTAAAAGTAAACTTAAAATTTGAGAGAACAAAGTCAGTAGAAAATGTACTGTAAGGAAAATACCCACAGAGGGATGGTCTAGATGATGATCTAACGGGTCCTTTTTGTCTCCAATTTTGATCACTTTATGGAAGTAGTATATGAAATGATCCTGTGGTTTTCCAGTATGGCCTTTGTGTACAAGACCTAAGCCTGTTTCTTTCTTTGTGGCAAATTTATTTAACAGTGTCAAAGTAGCTACAGAAAGGTTGAGACACTGCTTTTATTTTTTAACCCCAATTTACAGTTGTTTATAACTTTCTCTATAATGTTTCCCTCTTGGATTGACATTTTTAATGGTTGGTGTTTGCTCCAAAGTGAATTTTCTGTGGACGCGTAATACTTGGAATGTAATAATGATAACACTTCAAAATTTATCTTCAAAGGACTGTATAAACATTAACCTCAAAGGGCTCATATGAGGTACGGAAGTATTCTTCCCATTTTATAGAGAAGGAAATTAAGGTGCAGAGAAATTGTGACTTGTCCAAGGCCACACAGTGAGTCAGTGACAGCTAGGATTAGCACTCAGGAGTACTCGGTTCCAGTAAATCCATTCCAGTAAGCCAGTAAATCTGCCCCCAGTGCCTGGGTGTTCTGATCTGAGGGAATCAAGAATGTATCCTCTACATATCTTCTCTGTGGCTATTTTTGTCCTTTTCCCCCCACAGACTTTTTCCTTTAATACAGTACTTTTATTGATTTACATGCTGATGGGTTTGACTACCAAACTTCTATTGATCACCAAGTGATTAGTGATAGGGGATGGTTGGGCCAATTTTAATTAGGGTTACCATTCGTCCGGATTCCCCCGGACATGTCCGGCTTTTAGAGTTAAAAATAGCGTCCGGGGGGAATTTTGTAAATGTCCGGACTTCTTCCCCCCCCCACCCCACCCCCGCAGAGCACGCGCTGCTGACAGGGCAGCAGGACGGATGGTGCCACTTACATGGGGCTCCCTCCCTGCATTCGCAGATCACCAGCCGGCCGTTCGCACCAGCAGTCTGGAGCTCCTCCCCCTGCTCCTCCTCCCCGGCACGCTGGTCTGAGCGGCAGAGTAAGGGGGCCAGGGGGTCGGAGAAGGGACAG
>NW_020664601.1:2389142-2426884 GCF_002925995.2 Terrapene triunguis | reverse complement strand
ATGGGTCGGGAGTTCTGGGGGGGGCTGTCAGGGGGTGGGGAGTGGTTGGATGGGGCATGGGAGTCCCAGGGGTCTGTCTGGGGGTGGGGGTGTGGATAAGGGTTGGGGCAGTCAGGGGGCAGGTAGGGGGTACGGTCCTAGGGGGCCAGTTAGGATGGGGGGAGGGTCTCAGGAGGGGGCAGTCAGGGAACAAGGAGCAGGGAGTCTTCGGTAGGGGTAGGGGTCCCAGGAGGGGGCAGTCAGGGGTAGGGGTCCCAGGAGGGGGCAGTCAGGGGACAAGGAGCAGGGGGAGGGTTGGGAGTCCTGAGGGGGGCGGGAAGTGGGAGGGAGTGGAAGGGGCAGGGGCGGGGCTAGGGCAGGACTGGGGCGGGGCTCCTCCTGTCCTCTTTTTTGCTTGCTGAAATATGGTAACCCTATTTTAATACAGTGCTTACTTATTCTGAGTCAATAGGATGGGGAAAGGATGGGGAATTTTCATCTCTGTGCAGAACTTGAAGGTGATCTTTAGATTTGCTGTATCCTTGACAAGGAGCATACCCTATTTCTGGTGCCCAAGTTTCTTTGGAGATTTCTTGCCGTGATTTGTTCAGGACTGTCATTAAGATTCTTTAAGAAGGGATGTTATTTCCTAGTTAGTGAAAACTTGTAGATGGGACTCTTGAATTATATACCCAGATGTGTCACCTCAAGTATATCGCTTAATCTCTCTGAGTCAGTTTCCACATCTTTAAAGCGGAGGTAATATTGACCAGCCAAACTCAGAGGGAGTTGAAATTTACTTGTTAAGTGCTGTGAGATCTTTGGATGAAAGGTGCTGTAGAAGTGCAAAGTATTATTGCTCTTGGTTATGATTAATTATATGTTAATGGTTGTGGCCATGAAAATTGTGCTAATCACTATGTCTGGTTTCTACCAATGATACTACATTGATTGGTATATTAATGCTAGTTTGTATGAGTTTTAATGAATATTCTCAAGACCTCCAATTAATGATTGGACAGTCTTCTGGTTTTTGCCTCTGTCCATTACTAAAAATGGAAGAAGACAAGATGTATTCCATTTATTTTATTAAATGATTTAGAGATCATAGCGATAGGGTAATCCTGCCTCCTGGATTGTAATCGCTTTCCCTTGGTATGAGGGAAGCAGCTTTCTGTCATCTAAGTAAGTCATTCCATGTTGGTGACTTCATCAGATGTAATGTTTGTTGGATACCTTGTTTCATAACTGTTTCTGAAATGGAATTTGCAGGTTCAGGGAAAATAGCTACCCTAGATGTTTGTTAATGAAGTAGTAAAAGTAACAGTGGACAAGGTTATTCATGTATAACATGCAAACGGAGCAGTTAATGAGACATGTTTGTGCTCTGTATGTCCTCCTCTTGTCATAAGTGTTAATTTTCCCTGTGCCTACCTACATGTGATTTAGCCATGTCTAGTCCAAATGAGGGCACTTAGGACTCACTTTTTGTTAACTTTTGTGCACTACTTTTCCCCTGCAGCTCTCCTCCTCAGTCAGATAAACCAGGCAAGTGTATCTCCTGTCTTCTGTGCTCTTATTGCTCCACCGGTTGGCTAAGAGGAAGTTCTCGTGCAGTGAGTGTCCCCAACCCAAATCAGCCACCTTCATTTAGTAAATCAGTGTTCCGTTCACCCAGAGATTGAAGATAAATCAAATCTTCTGTACAGGGATATGTAGAGCTGCTGGTAAACACCATGGCAGACTTTCTCTTATGTTTAAAAAAAAAAAAATGCTTTTATGTGGACCCTAGCTATTAGCACAGCTTGTTTCAGTTTCTCAAACATTTTTCAGTTAGGTGGAAAAGTCTAAGAACAACAATACTGGGGCCCTACACATAGATCACAACACCAAAATGAAACCTCCTATCATAATCCCTGTCTTACTTCTCTCTTCCTGCAGTTGGACTGTTAAGAGCAGCTAACGCTGAACTTCACTGTGCTGGATGTTGTCATTGTTTTGAATATAAGCAAGATTATTAAATAGCATGGCAACTTTTTTTTTTTTTTTTTTTTACATTTCCCATGATCTACACAGAATAATAAAGTTTGTTCTCTCCTGCATCATGCTTTGAAACTTTGCCAGGTAATTCATTGTGTTACTGGAACTAACAAGATCCTTTGCTCATCTGTGTGTGGTTTCTTGAAGTCTGGTTGGTTTATCTGGGGTGACGGGGTGTCTGTACTTGGATGGCTAGTAAAAGATTTGCTGACAATGTAAGTATTTCTAGTGAACTATTTTTAAAATGTCACTTTCTTGTGTGTCAATGCAGAACTAAGGTTTTTCCTGTTTACAAGTTCTCTGTTTTGCCTAGTAAAGTCGTGGTTGTAAAAGAAGTTCCTAGTGACTAGATTGGAGGGGAAGGGAGAAGAAAATTTTAGGGGAAAAGAGACCCACAATGGAGCATTGTTCTATCCTGATTAGCAGACAGACAAATGGGAAAGGAATAGCATGGTGTTTTCTGGCATGGATTAGCAAAAGCAACCACTGCAGTCTACATTTGTTTAGGTTGGGTGAATAAATTGGAGCATTTGTTACTGTATTATAGATGTCTTGTCACTTGTCAAATGTGAAGTGGGCCAAGGGGAGAATAAAAAAGGCTCTTGTCGAGCTGGTGAGATGGGCTACTTCGCTGCTGTCGGCTCTGATTGGAATTAATTTTGTAGATAGAATGCAGCTGCCATTTTCAGCATTGAAGCATGAATTTTTAATAATAACAGAAGCACAAAAGAAAAAAATCCGAGCAAACACTATACCTAGCATGGGTGTTAAATTTTAAAATTAATGGATTAAAGGAGTGGAGGAAGTGGAACTCCATCCACAAAACAAAAAAGATCCCTCTGGTCTGTTTCTACATGGCTTCTTGTTAACTACAAAGAGAGAATATAGTGTTTGGGGAACGAGAATAAATGACCAGAGCTGTGTGTTGGTTTTTTTAATTCCAGTATAGTTAGCATTTGTTTCTATATGCAAACCATTAAAATTCATGGGCTTGTATGGATGTTAGATTTACTCAAAAGTTGCACAGAAGTTTCTGCAGAAAGCTTCAGGGAGCGGGAAGCAAAAGAAAGACTCAAGAATAATAAACAGCTTAAAGTTATACCAGTTGGAAAAATAAAACAGAAATTTGAACTTAGGGCATTACAAATTCCTTCAAAGTGGAAATTTCAAATGGATCCCAGTTTTTCTAATGTAAAAAAGTTATCCTACATGATTTTGCATTGTAAAATGTTTATACCAAATGTGTGTGGTGGTATGCATACATTCCTTCCTTTTTTCCCTGTGGGCTCTGGTTGATAGAGATCTTTTTATATAGCATTACACCATGGTTTCACTTGCTGTGTTCGACTTTAAGCCTGTATTTTAGCCTTATATTTGAGTAGTTTCCATTTTGTATGTGAAAGCTTTTGTTTGTGTGATGCTGAACACATTCATGTTACAGTGGCTGGTAATCCTATTAAGGGTTTCTTACTTGTATGGTTATGAAAGTGATTAATTTGATGGTGGTTTTAAAGATTCATTTGATTAAATGCTGTAACATTTGAATGTATTTATACTGTTTCTAGTAGTGTAGACTGGTTCTAGAATGTCTAGTAATACACATTCTGCAATAGAGATGTTATACTGTAAAATTTATTTAGTGTTTTGTATTTTCAAATACTCTTCAGACATTAAGACTACCGAGGAAAAGAGGTGGTGTAATTTGCCCCAGGTCACAGAGGTAACCAGGGTCAGGACTAAGATTAGTCTGCTACTCCTAATCCTGTGCTTCAAGCTCTAGGCTACGCCTCTGTCCCGCCTGTTCTTTCTAGCAGAAATTATTATTAAAACAAAATACATGCATAATAGTAATTACTAAGCTTTTCACAGAGGATGTTCAGTGTATGCACAGATTTTGTAACTATCTTAGTACTGAATGCCTGGCCAAGAACGATTATTCTTTACCAGCTTTCAGTCGGTGTAGATAACTTATTGAGAAACTTTAGTGGCACATGCTGCACTGCCTTCATCCACATGTCTCTGTTGTCTAAGGACCTAGGTACATGGCTGTTAGGAGGATGGTTACAGAGCAATGTATCTTCATTAAGAACAGATGTAGCACAGCAGCATGGATTGTCAAACAGCCAACATATATAGGCCTAGCAGTTCACTTCAATAATGCCACCTAGTTCTCATTACCCGAAGGCTGAGAAAATTAAAGTGCATCAGAATTCTAGCATGTATTAGCATCAGCCACTGTTGTGCTTTGACTGTACTGCATCAGATAATGGGGGTTTCTTTGTGGAATGTTAGTTCAACAGAAAAAATAGTCCAGTGCTAAAGGAAATGGGAACTACACAAAAATGAGAAGGTTAGTTAAACAGAAATTAAAGGGTACAGTGCCAAAAGTGAAATCTCTGCAAGTTGCGTGGAAACTTTTTAAAGACACCATAATAGAGGCTCAACTTAAATGTATACCCCAAATTAAAAATTAAAAAAACATAGTAAGAGAACCAAAAAAGAGCTACCCTGGCTAAACAACAAAGTAAAAGAAGCAGTGAGAGGCAAAAAGGCATCCTTTAAAAAATGGAAATAAAATCCTAATGAGGAAAATAGAAAGGAGCATAAACTCTGGCAAATGAAGTGTAAAAATATAATTAGGAAGGCCAAAAAAGAATTTGAAGAACAGCTAGCCAAAGACTCAAAAAGTAATAGCAAATTTTTTTTTACGTACATCAGAAGCAGGAAGCCTGCTAAACAGCCAGTGGGGCTACTGGATGATCGAGATGCTAAAGGAGCTCTCAAGGACGATAAGACCACTGCGGAGAAACTAAATGAATTCTTTGCATCAGTCTACACGGCTGAGGATGTGAGGGAGATTCCCAAACCTGAGCCATTCTTTTTAGGCAACAGATCTGAGGAACTGTCCCAGATTGAGGTATCATTAGAGGAGGTTTTGGAACAAATTGATAAATTAAACAGCAATAAGTCACCAGGACCAGATGATATTCACCCAAGAATTCTGAAGGAACTCAAATGTGAAATTGTAGAACTACTAACTGTAGTCTGTAACCTATCATTTAAATCAACTTTTGTAACAAATGACTGGAGGATAGCTAATGTGACACCAATTTTTTTAGAAGTACTCCAGAGGTGATCCCAGCAATTACAGGCCTGTAAGCCTGACTTCAGTACTGGGTAAACTGGTTGAAACTATAATAAAGAACAATATTGTCAGACATATAGATGAACATAATTTGTTGAGGAAGAGTCAACATGGTTTTAGTAAAAGGAAATCATGCCTCACCAATCTACTAGAATTCTTTGAGGGGGTCAACAAGCATGTGTACCAAGAGGATCCAGTGAATATAGTGTACTTAAATTTTCAGGAAGCCTTTGACAAGATCCCTCACCAAAGGCTCTTACACAAAGTAAGCTGCCATGGGTTAAGAGGGAAGGTGCTCTCATGGATTGTTGGTAACTGGTTAAAAGATAGGAAACAAAGGGTAGGAATAAATGGTCAGTTTTCAGAATGGAGAGAGGTGTCCCCCAGGGGTCTGTACTGGGCATAGTTCTATTTAAGGTATTCATAAATGATCTGGAAAAAGGGGTAAACAGTGAGGTGGCAAAATTTGCAGATGATACAAAATTACTAAAGATAGTTAAGATCTAGGCAGACTGCGAAGAGCTACAAAAGGATCTCTCAAAACTGGGTGACTGGGCAACAAGATGAAATTTAATGTTGATAAATGCAAAGTAATGCACATTGGAAAGCATAATCCCAACTATACATATAAAATGATGGGGTCTAAATTAGCTGTTACCACTCAAGAAAGAGATCTTGGAGTCATTGTCGATAGTTCTCTGAAAACATGCACTCAATGTGCAGCGGCAGTCAAAAAAGTGAACAGAATGCTGGGAATCATTAAGAAAGGGATAGATAATAGGACAGAAAATATCATGTTGCCTCTATATAAATCCATGGTACACCCACATCTTGAATACTGTCTGCAGATGTGGTCGCCCAATCTCAAAAAAGATATATTGGAATTGGAAAAGCTTCAGAAAAGGGCAACAAAAATGATTAGGGGTATGGAACGGCTTCCGTATGAGAAGAGATTAATAAGACTGGGACTTTTCAGCTTAGAAAAGAGATGGCTAAGGGGAGATATGATTGAGGTCTATAAAATCATGACTGGTGTAGAGAAAATAGAAGGAAGTGTTGTTTACTACTTCTCATAACACAAGAACTAGGGGTCACCAAATGAAATTAATAGGCAGTAGTTTTAAAACAAATAAAAGAAAGTATTTCTTCACACAACACACAGTCAACCTGTGGAACTCCTTGCCAGAGGATGTTGTGAAGGCCAAGACCATAACAGGGTTCAAAAAAGAACTAGATAAATTCATGGAGGATAGGTCCATCAATGGCTATTAGTCAGGATGGACAGGAATGATGTCCCTAGCGTCTGTTTGCCAGAAGCTGGGAATGAGTGACAGGGGATGGATCACTTGATGATTACCGGTTCTGTTCATTCCCTCTGGGGTACCTGGCACTGGCCACTGTTGGAAGACAGGATATTGTGTTAAATGGACCTTTGGTCTGACCCAGTAGGGCCATTCTTATATTCTTATGTTCATGACTGTATAGTTCTAATGTCCAAGTTCTAATGTCCAAATTTTTTATTTTCTCATGTGCCTTCTCTGAATACCACCTGTGGCAGAACTGGTGTGGAGCATCTTGAGAGTTTAATAAACAGTACAGCCCAGTGAGTTGAGTGTGAAAGGGACCCTTTTCCTTCTTGGAAGCATGCAATCATGTTGGAGTTGCCATGCAGCTGGTGGGGACGAAGGTGCAGTGGCGGTCTGAATACTGTCCCATCCAATCAGAGTTAATGCAGCCATTACGGCATCTATATGTGTGTGAGAGAAAGGATAGACTGGGCAAGAACCTGTAACTGGGACTGGGAGAATAACTGAGTCCTCACTGCCTTGGGGAGCTGAAGACTGCTTTGGTGGTGTTTATAGATTTTAAGGCCAGAAGGAGACCATTGTGCTCACCTAGTGGTTGTTTTCATGTACAGCGCTACAGTGACACAGCTTCACCATTAACGCTTTAGTGAAGATGATACTACGCTGACAGGAGAGCTGCTCCTAGCAGCATAGTTAATCCACCTCCCCAAAAGGAAGTAGCTGTGTCTACAGGAGAAACTCTCCCGTCAACATAATTCTGTCTACATGGGGGGGAGGTCGGTTTAACTGTGTCACTCAGGGGCGTGGATTTTAGGTCTGTTGGGTAGACCTGGCCCTAGCCTGACCTCCTGCATAATGCTGGCCAGAGAACTTCTCCCATAAATTCCTGTGTCAAGCCCATTAAACCTTGATCCAGTTCACTGTGGAGAGAGAAAAACAGAAGAGAATTAAGGTGAGAATGCAATCAATTATGTGAAGAGGCTACACTACCAGATTAGACTAGTCTGTTTATATCTGTGTACAATGATGTCCAATATTGCAGTCTCTGGGTATCTTAGAAATGCATATAATATCCCTCTCTACTACATGATCAGTTATCAAATGCGTATTCAGTGCCCTTCTGCTTTCCATTAAATGTGCTTCAATATTATTTAAGCAGATCAGGGTGATTATGGACACATTAATGTAATTAAAAGTGGAATGGAGAGACTCTGATGTGAATTTGTAAGGGCTTTGTGTGACAGAGCAGCTGATGTTTGCAGCAAAAACCTCTACTGGTTTTTGAAGCAGTGGAGTTGAGAATTTCTTCAATAAAAATGTAATATTTCAGTATTATAATCAAAGAGATTTATTCTAGTATTTTGTAAGGCTAACTGTTGAGTTTTTAAACCTGATTTTTACTTAACTTACATTTAATGTAGTATTTACTTTTGATTCCCCACAAGTCAAAATTTCAAATCAATACTTCGTAGCAAGTAATTAAATGTGCCTTGATTTAGACCCTAACATAAACAAAGCTATATGCCTCTGCTATTGAAGCATGCACTCTGCTTTCCACTATTACAGCTTGCTGCCCTGTGTCACAGGGTGTTGTCTTTTGTGCTAATACCCTTTTATTTGTTGGCTATCAGGGTACAAACTTTCTTTACAGTGGGCCTTAGGGCCGTTCTCTGTCTTGTTTTTAATTTCTCACTGATTGGGGGCTCCATTTCGAAAATAGCACCTGTAGGGAATATGGATAGTAAGGGAAACAGGAGGGGGGAAATTTTTGTATGGGACTTGGGAGACCTGAGTTCTATAGCCTACTCTGCCGTTGTCAGACTGAGATATCTTGGGACAATTGTTTCATCTTTGTGTGTTTCTCTTTCCCCTCCCACCTTTGTCTCATCCATTTAGATTGTAAGCTCTTTGAGGCAGAGGACTGTCTTTTACCACCTGTTTGTACAGCATCTAGCACAGCGGGGGCCTGATCTCAGTTGGGACCTGTAGGTGCTATTGTAATACAAATAATAAACAAAAATAAAACCAAAAATGTTACAGGAAATGTAAAAATATGGACTTGAAAAGAAACCATGAAGCGCTTAAGTATTGCTCTCCATTTCCATTGTAAATAAGGCTCATTTATAATTTTGATGTTTTTCCATTTCTGTTTAACATGGCAATCTTTCATATTTCTCAAATTAACAAGACTGTTGACCTATTTTCTAATCCAACATCAGAGATGTCAGCATAGCACCGAGACTGGTGTTTATTGGGTAATCCTTGAGACATTGGAGAACAAAATCACAAACTTTGGACTTTTTTTTGTGATGCCATTATCAAAATAGAAGCTTTTATTTTTAAAACAACACTTAAAATCTGGATGCCTTTGCATATCTGAGTATAAAGATTGCCATGAAAAACTTGACAACTGCACCTTTTATGAATGTTCATTGCCCTCATACGGGGTTAATGTTTATAAGGTAACTTGTCATTATATATAGTACTGGCTAAGAGGAACAGTTGTACAGGATGTATAGACAGTTAATTTGACTAGTTAGTTTTGACTTCCATCCGCTGCTGGTCTGTATTTGTACAGGTTTGCTGATTTATTTTCTCTGCTGATGTTTCAAGTGGTCCACCATTTTAAGCATGATTTATAATATCAAATAACCTTTAGGATATTTCAGTGTTTATTTTAGCAAAGGGTATCTCTTTCCAGGAGATTGGTAAAGTATTTAAGAACGAATACTGTGTCCAGTGCCAGCAGTCCCTTTTAATCATCACAAGAACGTATTGTTTCTTTAGAGAAGGAAAACTTAAAAACCCTGTTTCTCCTTGCCATGTCCAGGGAAAAAAAGTGGTTTCTTAAGGTGACGCATCACCTAGAACTGCTCTTCCCCTGGTCTGGCCAAAAAGTGATCCCTTTTAATGTATCCTAATAAGTTACCACAAGCTTGAAACTTGAGAAGCTAGAATTCTACCATGTGTTACAATGAAATATTTGTATTCTGCTTTGGTTGCCTTTGGAGCCAACAAAATCAGTCTTCAGGAAATCTGATGGCAAATGTCTGTCTGTCTGTCTTGGGATGGGAAGGAGAAGCTCTCCACAGTTGAGCTTACTATTTCCCCCCACTTCATTGTGCTCGTAATCATAAAAGCCTTCTTTCAACCCAGGCCTCCCTTCAGAGCCTCAGCGAAACTCTGAGGTTGTTTAGAGGTCAGAGGAGATATTCCCTATCTCTCTCCTTCCTTCCCCTGCCCCCCAAATCACTTTATCCACCCCCAGTCTTGACTGCATTTTCTCCTTAGTGCTTTTATACCTTATTCGCTAGGGCATTCAGGTACCAAATTGTGATTACCAAACTCAAAAGCAAGTGACAGTGTAGCTAGACCTCTGAGTTGGCTGTGCATTTGGTTTGACGTGTGACAGATACCCTTTGAATGATTGCATGTTTCTTATGTTCTGGCCTCACATGTCAGGGTAAAACTGTGTCTTAGAGAATAGCTGTGAGGATTAGCACTCAGGTACCATGGTGATGAGCATGTTATAAGAACCTGTATAGAATAGGATTTGAAGTACCGTTTTCCAAGAGGGACTGGGATGGCTCAGGGGATTCACTTCAAGGATTGCCACTTTAAGTACAACACCGCCTGGTAGTGATTGAAGGTTACTATCTATTGGTCTTTCAGTGGCCTGTGTGAAATGGAATTGATGGTTGCAGACCAGTTCCAATTTGGCAGGTGTCAAGACATGAAAACCATCTCAACAATTGGCATCTGCAGCAGAAAACTAAGCAGTGAACTGGTTATTTAGAAGCAACTAGACATTCTCTCACCTCGAAGTTGTCCCTCTGGATCAAGATGAATTGTTGGGGCCACATGGGGAGGTTTGCCCTGCTCCTATACATTCCCAACCTGTTCTGTGGACAACTTGAGAAGTTCAGTCTCCAGGGTGGCTGTTTTGGCTCCTTCTTCACCAGCAATAAAACTTTGCGCATGCCCCTGCACGCACACAGTCCTGCAGCCTAAAAAGTCAGATTCATATCATCTTCAGGCAAGTCGGATGTACTTGGAGTAGTTGTGACTTGCTCTCCCATTTGGCTGTCTGAAGCAAAGAAAAGCATTAATGTACTGTACTTTTATTAGGAAATCCCAAGACTTATGTTCCTTCTATCATTTCCTGTGTGGTATGTAGCGTGTGTGAAAACTGTGTGTAATGCACTCATTCAGCTATAGGACAAGGCTGGCTCAGTTGGGAATTTTGTGTAATATGATAAAATGTCTAGACATATTCCTGATTTTTTTTTCATTGTATTTTAGCAAAGGAAATAATACTCTTTCATTATTAACCTGGTTTAATATATAAATTTTCCACCCCTTGTGCTTTTCCTTCCCTGACAATGAATAGAGTGATTTCCAGGTGATACCCATTTCATTTTGCTGGTCTGAAAAACCCAAATTCATATTTATTTTGGTACTTAGTCTCACAGTTCAGGGCAAATGCACCTATATTTCCCCTTACAGTATGTCTACACTGCAATGTAAGCCCAGGGTTAGTAACACACCCCGGGTTTGTTAACCTGGGGCTTGAATGTCTACACTCCTTTGGAATCCCATTAGGAATTGTTGAACCCTGGGTCCCAACCTGGGGCTCCAGTCTCTACACTCTATTATGCGGACCTGAGTCCAACCACCCATATCCCAGACTTCCTAGCATCTTCCCAAAATCTGACTGCTCTAGCCCTTTATTCATGTTGCAGTGTGGGAAAACTTGACTGTCCAGAGGACAAAGAAAGTTGGCCTGTGGAACTGTGAGATACTTTTGGCAGACTCCCAGAGCATGATTCCAGTGGAGCTGGGTCTACACTGCAAAGAAATAGGGCACGAACCCTGCGTACCCACCTTGACTTAGGCTCGGACCCTAAAATGGATTCTGGCAGGCCCAGTCCTTTCAACCCTACCCTAAGGATTAGCGCTCCCTGTGAACCAGAGGTCCTGTCCATTTGCTGGACCAGGAAGAAGGCCCTGAACCAGTTTAAAACCAGACTATTTATCCAAAAACCCTTTATTTATCCAAAAACTAGTATATGCATAACTTTCCAAGGGGGTGGTTTCTCTGAAGATGTTACAACCTGAGTGAATTGGCCTAATCACCCCCTGCTCTTCTCCTATTTATCCTTCCCATGGAAATGCATACAATTTCACATATTCCACATACACCATTGTATTTTTAATACAATGGACCCCAAAGGTATTAACCTAATTCAATAAAGTTAATTCAGGAAATTGTCAGTCTGTTACACTTAGGAAAATAGGATTTGATGTAAGAGGCAGACTTCCAAGGATGGCTCCATGGAGCATCGGTTCAGAAGTGCAGCTTGGTTTGGAGGGGATGGTAGTAGCAGCCTCAATGCAATACCACTCCTAGCTCTATCCACCCATTCAGCATGGGTCCCTGAACCGTGTCCCACCGAGTTCTCAAGTGCAGCATGTGGTGCTCAATGGAACTATAGCCTGTGGCATGTGGGGTTGTATCTTTGTCTTAAACCTGAGGCAAATTAGGTGTAGTTCTTAGAGGTACTGGCAAGTTACTAATGTGTGGCCCCTTACCTGGGCAATATTTGGGCACCCCTGAAGTGAGGTACACCTCACATTGTTTTAATGCCAGTACTCCTTTGTTTTCTGTGCGGCATTTCTTCTCTGTCATCAAACTGCTACATTATGGTTTAAATATGCTTGTGCCAGATGAAGGAGCACTCTATAGTTGCAAAATTACAGTGTTAATGCTCTTTCCCAGGTGCGGAGGAAGTCTTGCTGCTCGCTAGAAGGACAGATTTGCGAAGAATCTCCTTGGACATGCCAGACTTCACTGACATTATTCTGCAGATAGACAATATCAGGCATGCGATTGCAATAGACTATGATCCTGTTGAGGGCTACATATACTGGACTGACGATGATGTCCGGGCTATTCGTCGGGCTTACCTTGATGGTTCTGGAGCACAGACCCTAGTGACCACAGAAATTAATCATCCTGATGGCATAGCAGTGGATTGGGTGTCAAGGAACCTGTACTGGACTGACACAGGAACAGATCGCATTGAAGTAACGCGGTTGAATGGGACATCCAGAAAGATCCTTATATCGGAAAATCTAGATGAACCTAGAGCAATAGTGCTAAATCCTGTGATGGGGTGAGTTTTGTTTTTTGTCCCTCCCCTCCTGTGGTGGATTTTTCTAAGAGCTTGTTAACCCCATCTTCAGTTCTCTGAGACTATAACAAATAGCAGATTATTAGATGTTGGATATATTAGCCAAAGAGCATATGTGCTAGTGCTCCTTGTTTCCTGTCAAAATCATTGCCTTTCTCCCTGTCCTTTGATGTGCACTTACATAACCACCAGCCATCACAAGCTTCTGTATCACAGAACTTTGCATAGCCTGTTTGGTTGAACTGTGTCAGTCTTTCCTTTATCCCCTTGTTTTATAGACCGTACTAAAGAAGGGTACCACTGCCCATTGTGAGGAACCTGTTTTTTTAATGCTCAGATCTTAGGTCAATGTCACTACCTGACTTCGAGGGGAGTTAATTAGTCTGATTACTACTCCTGAGACTAATAGGGAAGAGTTTTCTCACCAGCTGGAACAAATCCCCAATCTTAATAGCAGAGGCATACTGTAATCATATGCAATATGCATTTAAAGCTTTTTTCCTACAGCTACATGTATTGGACGGACTGGGGTGAAAATCCAAAGATCGAATGTGCTTATCTGGATGGCTCAGAGAGGAGGGTCCTAGTGAACAGTTCTCTAGGTTGGCCTAATGGCTTGGCACTGGATCTTGAAGAAGACAAACTCTACTGGGGAGATGCAAAGACAGACAAAATTGAAGTAAGTAATAAACATAACTTGTGTATTTCCAGACAACTAAGGTAAGAACTAACTTTTCCATGCAAGTTTAAGACTTGGACTTTGGAGGGGGTCCGTTGTCCCATCGATATGAAAACATATCTGTGACAGAGCTTGACACTTTATTTTTTCCTTAAAAAAGGAACTGCATATTTGTTTTTGAGAACTGTGTTCTGAACTGGCAAAGTACCCCGGTACCAAACACCATCACCGTGCTGTGTCATCATGTAAGCAAGGGAAAAGGAACTGGAATTTACTACTAGTGCACACAGTTAATAAGCATAATTCATTGCTTTTAAAGTCAGAGGGTGTGCCTGAGAATCTTGCAAACAGAGAAGCATGCTTGAGTATAAAAACCATTTTTGAGTTGGCATTGGTTGTTGGAATAGTTGCGTTTGAAGTGCTAGATGCAGAGTGCCTAACTGCAAAAAGAACAGGAGTACTTGTGGCACCTTAGAGACTAACAAATTTATTAGAGCATAAGCTTTCGTGGGCTACAACCCACACTTGTGTGGCACAGGGTGGATGGAAGGCCTTGATGGGCCATATTTCACAGCACCTATGACTGTAGTATCCAGGTGTATTTTACTTGATCCAACTTGAAAGTGTTAGACAGAGAAGGGATTGTTTCTAATGTACCATGATATTTGAAAATCCATTCTTCTGACTGGCTACATAGAAGTCCATGCAGAGACCATAGCAGTTCAGCAAATGGGGAGGGATTGAAAGCAAGGGAAAATCTTCCTCGCTGAAATATAAATAATTATGCAGTTTATTGTTGACAGACTCCTTAATAGTGAAAACACGTGAAACTGATAAACTATTGTGTGATTATTTTTCCAAGAAGCAACATTATTAAAAAATAATGCAATACATTCAGCCCACTCTGTTAAATACAGTGGGAAAAGGCTTATGTTTGGCCAGCTTGGAGACCTCTGTACAAGGTGTAGTAATGTATATATTCAGTTGTAAGGAAAAGCATCCAGGAAGGAGGCCACTGAGCACTCCTACAAGTGATCATTTCAGACAGAGAATCATTGCTTAACATTTGAGAATTGGTAAAAGCAGGATTCTAAGGAGGCATGGTTGATTGGCTTTGGCTTGCAGATAGACAGGATAGACAAGACACATTTTCTGCAGTTGAAGAACTCAAGGATTTCAGTGTGGAGGATGCCTGGAATTACTTTGTCAATGTTGCAAAAACTGCCTGAAGCCAGCATCCCAAGGAAGGAGGAAAATTTGTAGGGAAGGGTTGCAAACCAAACTGGATGAACAAGCTTGTCAAACAGGTATTAAGAAAAAGTAGAAAGTTTACAAGGAATGAAGCAGCAAGGAAAGCTACCTCTTGGAAGTCAGAAAATGTAGGGGACAAGTGAAAACTGCCAAAAGCCAAGTAAAGCTGGACCTTGCAAAGGAAATTAAAACCAATAGTAAAAGCTTCCTTAGTCATGTAAATAAAAAGAAAATGAGGAAAGAAGTGGGACTGCTAAAAACTGACGATGGGGTGGAGATTAAAGATAATCTAGGTCTGGCCTAACCCCTAAAAATATACTTATGTTTTTCGTAAAGGTAATGAGGAGGTTGGAGGTAGTGGCAGGGTGGGTGATGGGAATAAGAATATAGAAGTACAAATTATCACATCTAAGGTGGAAGTAAAACTCAAAACAGTTTAACGGGACCAAATTGGGGTCCCAGATCATCTCCATCCAAGAATATTAAAAGAACTGGCACATGAAATTGAAAGCCCAGTAGTAAGGATTGTTAATGAATCTGTAAGCTTGGGAATAGTACCCTATGACTGAAGAACTACAAATATATTACCTCTATTTAAGAAAGGGGGGAGGGAAGTGATCCAGAAAACTACAGGCCAATTAGTTTGACCTCAAGTGTATGCAAGGTTTTAGAACAAATTTTGAGAGATAGTGTAGTTAAGGACATAATGGTAAAGTGTAATTGTGATAAAATACAACATAGATTTACAAAAGGTAGATCGTGCCCGACCATCCTGATCTCTTTGAGAAGATAACTGATTTTCTAGACAAAGGAAATACAGTAAATGTAATTTATGTGGATTTCAGTAAGGCATTTGATACAGTTCCCCATTGGAGAAGATGGGAGATTAATATGAGAATTGAAAGGTGAGTAAGGAAATGGTTAAAGGGGAGACTATAGTAGATCATGCTGAAAGATGAACTGTGAAGCTGGAGGGAGGTTATTAGTGGAGTTCCTCAAGGATCAGTTTTGGGACCGATCTTTTTAACGTTTTCATTAATGACCCTGGCACAAAAAGTGACTATGCTAATAAAATTTGTGGATGTCACAAAGTTGGGAGGTATTACCAGTACAGAAGAGGACCAGAATATCCTACAAGAAGATTTGGGCAACCTTGAAAACTGGAGTAATAGATATAGGATGAAATTTAATAGTGCTAAGTGCAAGGTCATGATCTTAGGGACTAACAATAACAGCTTTTGCTATAACGTGGGGACGTGTCAGTTGGAAGTGACAGAGGAGGAGAAAGACCTGTGTAAAGGTTGATCACAACATGACTATGAGCCACCAATGTGATGTGGCCGTGAAAAAAGCTAATGTAATTCTAAGGCGCATCAGGCAAAGTATTTCCAGTAGAGATAAGAAAGTGGTATTGTCATTATACAATACACTGATGAGACCTCATCTGGAATACTGTGTACAGTTCTGGTCTCCCATGTTTAATAAAGATGAATTCAGACTGGAACAGGTGCAGAGAAGGGCTACTAGAATGATTAGAGAAATGGAAAACCTACCTTATGAGAGGATACCTAAGGAGCTTGACTTTTTTAGCCTAACAAATGAAGGCTACGGGGAGATATGATTGCTCTCTATAAATACATCAGATTTTTTTTTTAAACATGAATTCATTCTCTTGTGCATGTGTTTTTTGGGTAAGAATGGGTAACTTACATGGTTGACCAATGCACAGCTTCTGGCATATAAGCTGCTCCTTGGATTGTGCAACCGAATGACACTAGCCCAGGGATCTCAAACTCGAATCACCACGAGGGCCACATGAGGACTAGTACATTGGCCCAAGGGCCGCATCACAGACACCTTTTCATATAAAGATACAAAAGCCAGCCCCCCCCTCCCGCCCCACCCTCACTCCACCCCTTCCATGAGGCCCCACCCCTGCCCCACCTCTTCCAACCCCTTCCCCAAATCCCTGCCCCTGCCCTGCCTCTTCTTCACCACCTCCACTGAGCTTGTGGCTCCCCAATCCTCCCTCCTCCCTCCTGGAAAGCTCTAAGCACTGCCAAACAGCTGTTTGGAGGTGGGAAGCGCCTGGAGGTAGGCAGAGGAGCGGGGATGCGGCGTGCTGGGGAGAAGGGGAGCGGGGGGAGGGGAGCTTGGCAGCCGCAGGAAATAACTCCGGAGGGGGGGGGGGGCGCAGGGAGCTTGGCAGGCCGCAGGAAATAACCCTGCGGGCCACGTGTTTGAGACTCCTGATCTAGCCCAGTATCCTGTCTTCCGACAGTGGCCAATGCCAGGTGCCCCAGAGGGAATGAACAGACCAAGTAATCATCAAGTGACCCATCCCATTGCCCATTCCCAGCTTCCCATGATCCATCTTTTCCAGTATGTTGACTCCAACAGTGGCTGGTGCCAGCTGCTTTCGAAGAAAATACAAGAAACCATATAGTAGCGACTATGGAATAACTTGCCCCAGGGAAAATTTCTTCCAAATCCCCAATAATTAAAGACTGGTTTATGGTCTGAAATATGGTAATTTATATTCCTTCCAAAATTCTTGTTTTTAAAAAATCCTTATAAGTCTGGCTATTCTTGCTAGCCATATCAATGTCCTTTTTGAGTCTTGTTATGCTCTTCGCCTCAATGGCATCTTGTGCCAGTGAGTTCCACCAGCTAATCATTTGGGGTCTTCAGTACAAAGTACGTGCTTACTTCCAAAAGAATGTTAGGAAAATAGTTTGAAAATTAAAGGCATTATTATTATTATTAATTAATATTATCTTTGACTCAAAAAGGAATTCTCCAGGGAATTCAAAATGGCTTCAAAGTAAGATCTTTAGGTTGGGGAGGGGGAAAACCTAATGAATTTTAATTAACTGATAAACAGAATTACAAAGCAGAATGTCACACAGGAAATGAACTTAGACCACACTGTTGGAGAGAAAATTGTCTACATTTTCCAAAAATCAGTTTAAATGTTTTCTTTCTTAAAATTTGACTTAGTTCTCTCTGAAAGAAGTCATTGACTGGGTGCTTGTTGTAGCCGTCTCAAATTTCTGTACAGAAGCCCAGGAAAAGCAATATAAAAACTGGATAGTTGCCAGGGTCTGTGGTGTCCATTAGGCCTTCAGGTCATGCAATGAAGTAATACATGCAGCATTCTTGGATGTACACAGTCTGAGGCACTCTGTGGTAGGTGTAATGTCTAGGGTTATTGTGCTCAGAAAAATTGGAACCAAAGTTGTCCCCTAGCTCTATTAAAATTGAATTTTAATACTCAGCAGTGGCTAAATAATGGGATTCTTATAGTGGAACAATCCTTCCCCCCCTTAACTTTCAGCTCCTGAAGAAATTAACATTCCAGTTTCCACCTTTATGGATGGAACATAGTTGTGGAACCTACTTAAAATGAAAATGCTGGATTTAAAATCAACTGTTTCAGTGCATTGGAGTGTATTGGTTGCCCCACTGTTAATACTTTAGAAAAACAGAGAAGCCAGTATAAAATATAAGGGTTTTTTTCCTTGATTTTTTGTTCTACTAATATTATAGACGGAAACGAAGTAAAATTTGAATGTAGGGCACAAGTGGTTCACCTAATCATCCCATGCAAGGATAGCTGCTTTTTGCAAGGCAATGAAATATGCAGATGTACGTATAATTAGATCTCTTTCCAACCCAGACCTAAATGTGTAAACAGAGTGCACCCCATCTCAGTGTTGTTAGGTATCATATTCCACATGTTAATGATAACTCTGAATGCAAAAAAAAAACCACCACCCTCTCTGATCTCTAATTTAAATTCCTCTTCATCCATTCTCTGTCTTTGCACCTATAGTTCACCTTTGCTACATACCATGAACAGATTCCTCCCCAGGTCTTTATGGAACTAGTTCAAGTGACTGTAGATCTGGGTGGGAAAAAGTTCCATGAATGTTCACTCAGATTTTAAAATGATTTTTGTACTGGCCACGCTCACAGCCCTTTCTCATTTGGCATTCTACGTTCTATGAACATGTGAGCTGTAGAGTGGTGTGCATGCATGTTTGTGGAAGGTGACTTTCAAAGTCATGGCCATGAGTGCTGGCAGGAAACTAATTTAAAATTTGCATTTTGGAGCATTTGCACCAGAAATGCTTGCTGCTTCAAATCCGCTTGGAACAGAAACAATGCGATGTGACTTGTTAATCACATTTAACCAAACAGCTCGGATATCAACCTGTCGTGGAAAGCCTATTCAATTCATAATTACCAGGGCTGTCAAGTGATTAAAAAAATTAATCACACGATTAATCGTGCTGTTAAACACGTGCTGTTAAAAATAATAGAATAAATCGTGCTGTTAAAAGTAATAGAATACCATTTATGTAAATATTTTTGGATGTTTTCCAAATATATTTACATAAATGTACATATACATTTTCAAATATATTGATTTCAATTACAACACAGAATACAAAGTGTACACTGCTCACTTTATATTTATTTTTATTATAAATATTTGCACTGTACAAATAAAAGAAATTGTATTTTTCAATTCACTTAATGCAAGTACTGTAGTGCAATCTCTTTATCATGAAAGTTGAACTTACAAATGTAGAGTTATGTACAAAAAGAAACTGCATTCAAAAATAAAACAATGTAAAACTTTAGAGCCTATGAGTCCACTCAGTCCTATTTCTTGTTCAGCCAATCGCTCAGACAAACAAGGCTGTTTACTTTGCAGGAGATAATGCTGCCCGCTTCTTGTTCACAATCTCACCTGAAAGTGAGACCAGGTGTTCTCATGGCACCCTTGTAGCTGGCATTGCAAGATATTTACATGCCAGATGCAGTAATGATTCATATGTCCCTTCATGCTTCAACCACCATTCCAGAGGACATGCGTCCATGCTGATGATGGGTTCTGCTCGATAATGATTCAAAGCAGTGCAGACCAACGCATGTTCATTTTCATCATCTGAGTCAGATGTCACCAGCAGAAGGTTGATTTTCTTTTTTGATGGTTCGGGTTCTGTAGTTTCCACATTGGAGTGTTGCTCTTTTAAGACTTCTGAAAGCATGTTCCACATCCCATCCCTCTCAGATTTTGGAAGGCACTTCAGATTCTTAAATCTTGGGTTGAGTGCTGTAGCTATCTTTAGAAATCTCACATTGGTACCTTCTTTGCATTTTGTCAAATCTGCAATGAAAGTGTTCTTAAAACGAACAACATCCTGGGTCATCATCCCAGACTGCTATAACATGAAATGTATGGCAGAATGTGGGTATAAAACAGAGCAGGAGACGTACAATTCTTCCGCAAGGAGTTCAGTCACAAATTTAATTAACACATTATTTTTTTAATGAGCATCATCAGCATGGAAGCATGTCCTCTGGAATGGTGGCCGAAGCGTGAAGGGGTGTACAAACGCTTAGCATATCTGGCACATAGATACCTTGCAGTGCCAGCTACAAAAGTCCCATGTGAATGCCTATTCTCATTTTCAGGTGACATTGTAAATAAGAAATGGGCAGCATTATCTCTCATAAATGTAAACAGACTTGTTTCTCTTAGCGGTTGGCTGCACAAGAAGTAGGACTAAGTGGACTTGTAGGCGCTAAAGTTTTACATTCTTTTGTTTTTGAGTGCAGTTATGTAATTAAAAAAAATCTAAATTTGTAAATTGCGCTTTCACAATAAAGAGATTGCACTACGGTACTTCTATTAGGTGAATTGAAAAATATGATTTCTTCATTTTTACAGTGCAAATATTTGTAATAAAAATAATATAAATTGAGCACTGTACACTTTGTATTCTGTGTTGTAACTGAAATCAGTATATTTGAAAATGTAGAAAAACTACCAATTGAAATTTATTAAATATTTTGGATTTCTGTTATTTAACAGTACAATTAAAACTGCGATTAATTGTGATTAATTTTTTTAATTGCGATTAATTTTTTTGATTTAATCGCATAAGTTAATTGTGATTAATCAACAGCCCTAATAATTACTATTTACATTTCCCCCCCCCCCCAAAAAAAGGTCAAATAATTAATAAATTAGAGGAATATTTTGTAAACCGGAGAGAAGTTACATTTGTCTGATAAAGTATTCGTTCTGAATTATTTGTTTAGCTCTAGGTATTTGTATCATAAGTCGTTATTTGTTTTCTTTTTACAGCCTTTAGTTCTTTGAAACCTTTCCTTTATGTAAGACATTCCTGCCATACCCCAAATTTATCGTAGAATCATAGAAATGTTGGGTTGGTAGGGATCTTGAGGTGTTAGGAAGTACAGCCCGTTCTGCTTAGACAGGACCAAGTATATCTAGACCATCCCTTACTGGTGTTTATCCAACTTGTTCTTTAAAACCTCCAATGATGCGGATCCCACAACCTCTCTTGGAAGCCTATTCCAGAGCTTAACTATCCTTATAGTTAAAAAGTTTTTCCTAATATCTAACCTAAATCTCCCTTGCTGCAGATTAAGCCCATTACTACTTGACCTACCTTCAGTGAACATGGAGAACAATTGATCACTGTCCTCTTTATAACAGCCCTTAACCTACTTGAAGACTGTTATCCACCTCCTCTTAGTCTTCTTTTCTCAAGACTAAACATGCCCAGTGTTTTGTAACCTTTCCTCACAGGTCAGGTTTTCTAAACCTTTTATCATGTTTGTTGCTCTCCTCTGGACTCTCTCCAGTTTATGCACATCTCTCCTAAAGGGTGTTGCCCAGAATTGGACACACTACACCAACTGAGGCCTCACCAGTGCTGAGTTGAGTGGAACAGTTATCTCCCATATCTTACATATGACAGTTTTTACCTTGTGGGATCCTCTATTATCTACTCTATGTATGTGAAGTCAGACTATAGGATATAGATAGCAGGATTCTCAATTGTATTTTAATAATTTACCAGTAATGTCGTTCCTCTTTTTTTTTTAACATGAATTCATTCTCTTGTGCATGTGTTTTTTGCCTAGAATGGGTAACTTACATGGTTGACCAATGCACAGCCTCTGGCATATAAACTGCTCCTTGGATTGTGCAACTGAATGACACTAGCCAATATCTCCGGTCCCAGACACAACCCCAGGAACTTCCGTCTTGCAATGTCCAGTTATGCCCGCTGGACGCTGCAAGCTTATATGAGTTTGTCAATTTAACAAAGAAATTGATATGTGCCAGGATTGTTATCCCAAGGGGAGTCTCTGACATGCTTCAAACCAAACGCACTACTTCAGATAGAATAAACAAACAGATTTATTAATTACAAAGATAGATTTTTAAGTGATTATAAGTCAAGCATAACAAGTCAGATTTGGTTAACTGAAATAAAAGCAAAACTTACTCTAAGCTGATCTTAACACTTTCAATGTCCTTACACATTTAGATGCTTCTCACCACAGGCTGGCTGGTTGCCCTTCAGCAAGGCTCTTCCCTTTGATCAGCGCTTCAGTTGCTTGGTGGTGATGTCTGTAGATGGAGGTGGAAGAGAGAGGAAGAGCATGACAAACGTCTCTCATGTCCTTTCTTCTCTCTTGGCTTTGCCCCCCACCGCCCTTTCAGAGTCAGGTGAGCATTACCTCATCGCAGTCCCAAACTGACCAAAGGAAGAGGGGTGACTCACTCGAGAGTCCAACAGATCCTTTGTTTTTGCCTAGGCCAGTGTCCTTTGTTCCTGTGAGGCTGGGCTGGGTTTGTCCCATACATGCCCTGATGAGGTGTGAACTGCCCCTCTGTTCTTAGAGAGTTTTTGCCTGGGCTTGCTTTTCAGCTTTATAACTATATTCAGAGCCGGCTTTAGGCCAATTCCACCAATTCCCCCAAATCGAGCCCCGCGCCTAAGAGGGCCCCGCGCTCAGTGGCAGGGCCACCGGGGGGGGGGGGGGCAAGGGGCTGAGAATCCCTTCCCTGGCTAGAGGCTCCTTTTTAATTTTTACTCACCCGGCGGTGCTCCGGGTCTTCAGCGGCACTTCGGCGGCAGGTCCTTCAGTGCCGCCGAAGATCCGGAGCGAGTGAAGGACCCACCGCCGAAGACTAGGAGCACCGCCCGGTGAGTACAAGCCCCATGTGTTTTTTTACATGGTTTTTTTCTTAGTTATCCCTGCCGGGGCCCCGTCAAAACTGTTCAAATCGGGCCTCGCACTTCCTAAAGCCGGCCCTGACTATATTCATGAAATTACAACCTATAACGTTACCATAACAACAATGCTCAGTGCATCATGAGCCTTCCGAAGACACCCAACATGACAAACTTTGCATTGGATACCATACAATCATATTATAAGGATGAACGTGAGAGTGCTAGGTGTTCCCCAAGGTACAGAACATCACACCTGGTACTTTAAATCTGAGTAGTAGGCTGCTAAGCCATGACTTCCCTTTGCCACTCCTCCTTTGAGGCTAATTAGATTTTGTTAGATGTTTGCAGTCCATCACCCAGTAGTCACCTATTTGGACACCAGTGTCCCAGACTTCTAAAGCAGTGGTATATTTTTCAGAATACCTTTCCTCTTTTCAGCTGCTTTTTTAAGCTTTAGGAACAGTGAATGTCTCAAATATTTCTCTTCTTCCATACATCCATGTACACATGTACCCAGATACACTAGTCTTGCTGTGTAGAAACAAAACCTGACTAAAACTAAACTATCAGCTGTTCCAACTGTGGGCATGATCCTGCAAACACTTATTATACAGTGTAGTGATCACTACTGTGAATAAAGCTGTTGAAGTCCATAGAAGAGCTCAGTTCTAAGTACTATGCCGGGGAGTAAGAGTTGTTTGCAGCGTCATGTCCTGTGTTGAAAACATGCACAGCTCTGTCTGTAGCCATTTATAAAAGTACTGTAGATAAGAGATAAGTGAAGCTTTAAATTTGTTACATATGCAGATGCTTTTTAGTTTTAAGAAGAAAAGTGAACATGGGTATTTCTGCCTTCAGTATACTTTGCTGATGTACAGTATCTTAGTTTTGCAAGGGCTTATCGTATGCTCCCTAGGAAGGCCTTATGATACCCAAAGTTCTTAAACAGTGACTAATCTTCATGCAGCTTGGAAATTTGACATGTAGAAACATCTGTCCTGTTTTGTTAGGCTTTAGATTCGTAATGTACTGTGTTTGTTTTTTTTTGGTTGGTTCCCCCCCCACACACACACACATTTTAAAATTTTTACCAACAGGTTTGCTATTGCTTTTTGGGTGTTATGTTAAACAAAACAACTAAAAAAAAAGCCAAGCTATACAGAAGATACCAAACTGTTGTAAACCAAGAGAATATGTTCTTATTTGTGTGTATAAAACTCCATGTGGTGAAAACAGCAGTTACTCTTTCCTGGCAGAAATCTTCCCATCTGCAGTATTCAGCTGTAATACAAAGGGCCCAGTCACTTCACAAGCAGTTTATATCCTGAATAAACCATTTGGCAAGACTTGTCAAACTTTGCGTGACAGCAGCCTATGGGGCTTTCACTGCAAATTTGGCACCCTGTGGTAACATTGTTTCCAGCTTTTAAAATTTTTTGCTTAGTTAGTTTGGCAGCGTCTCAAGCAAAAAGAAAAAAAGAAAGGGGGGGGGAAAAAAAAGGGGGGCAGCTAGATAGTAAATTGTGAATCCTGTCTTCTGAAATCATTCCTACAGATTCAGCTCCCACAAGTAAAGGGTGTAAATGAATCCAAAGGAAACTTTCGATTTTATTTACAGAGAAAAACGTACTTTCCAGGAACAAACAGTAGATTAATAAGGATTACAGGGTTCCAGCCGAGAGAGAAGCAAAGAGCCAGTGGCATCCACGTGTAGAGTTTCCTAGTTCTCCTTAAAATCAATTTTGTGGTTAGCCAGGATTCCTGTGTACTATTTCTTAAGCATTCACTTAAAGTGCCTAAGGTATAACTGCATAATTAACAGTTACTGAACTCTCAGGTGCCTGTTATGTATGCATCTTATTTAAGTTTGTAGTGAGGCCATATTTTTAGATGAAATGCTATGAAGAATCTTTTTTTTTTTTTTTTTCCCTCTCTGCTTTTATATTTGTTCGGCTTTTTTTTATTGACAAATGCCCTGCATTTATCTTCACAGAAGAATCACACTTCATATGTAGGAATTTTCTGTGGTTTTGTATGATGTTGAAAAAGTCTGTGAAGCATGACACTAAGTTACTACAGTTAGGCGGCAATCCTGCCCTCCACCTGAAAACTTTCCAAGACACACTTGTTAACAGCGGAAAGTAGAGATAACTAGAATTTGATTTTTGTTCCAGTTTATATTCAAAGTAGTGAATTACTTTGTATGACATTTAAAATATTTATGTAAATTCTGTGGAATATGGGAAATGGGCTTACAGAGAAGGGTAGCATCTGAAAACATTTTTATGGCTAATATGTTTTAAAACTGTTTTAAAAAAACAAACCAAAAAAACCAAACCAAAACCTGATCATTCTTCAGATATCCCTAATTGGAACTTATTTTTCTATTTGCATGATGAAAAATTAACGTTTATTTAGTTCGTACATGAAATTGTTTCTTATATCAAGTTATCAGTTTTGTTTTTTCCCCCCCCCTCTTTTTTTTTTTAACAATGGATCACTAAGAATATGTAAGGGAGTCCAAATGACGCTGGAATTATTCTTTATGCATTTATAAAAATAAAATGTAGAATGACAAGGATCTCTTAATGTTAAAGGGGGCAAATCTATTTAAAACAGCTAAAGCAACATACTAATTAAAATGAGAGAGAAAATTCAGACCAAAATATTTGTCATGTAAAACTAATTTTTTACAAAACCTAAAACAGAAGTGTTACCCTGGGATTAAAGATTTCTGTTGGTCTTTATACTCTGAACACTGCAATTTCATACATGTCCAAGAGAACATGAAAGTTAAATTGTCTAGAAACTGATGAAGAAATGTGAAACCTACTGGACTATTTTCATTGTCCATGCTAAGTAAAAAGCAAACAGTTAGCATAAATGTTGATAAGTAAATTATTTACCTTTATTAATTTAAGGAGATGTTAGTAATGTAGAGGGAATTTTATAATGTTTTTTAAAATGACTTTTAACTTGCCAGTGCACCTTTAATTAAATTAGCCCTAGGGAAAAAAGATCAGTTCTGTGAAAATAGCAGCTAATTAAAATTATAAATAAACTGAAAATCAATGTTTTAATACTTCCTCGCCTAAGATGAAACACAATTTCTCAGTACTGTGTTAAAAGGTTTTGAAATTTTATTTTTTAAATGCAGATGCTGAATATTTAAAACATAATCTTGTATAGTATATTTCAGAATTGGCTACTGAACAAAAATTAGGACTGTGTATTTTATTCTAGTAGTTGTTTTTCCTTCCCTCCTGCCCCCATATTAGGCTTTTTGGAGATGTGCTATTACGAACTGGGATGATATTTTTAACGGTGCACAGTTACAGCTCTCATGCTGGTTGGCGTTTTCTGACACTGCTGTCTGGGACTAGGATATATAGTTTGTGGGTACATGTATCTATACTGTCCTCAGTCCATGCACACAGCTCCCATTGCTGTCACTGGAATATGCCTATGTGGGCGGGAGTAGTACGGTGTACTAGGTTAATATTTGGATTTAGTTTATTTCTCTGTCAGTTATTGCTGTTCCTTTTGATAATTTGCTTAAGGAATCCACAAGCTATTGAACTTCTTGTAGAAGTGTTTTTTTTTTTTTTTATTTGAAATAAGGCCATGCAAGATATTACCATGACAGTCAGCTATGTTCACGGAGCTGTGTGTTAAACATACATAGGAGTAATCTGTACTGGTAGTTTTGGGGCCATGCTCCCAAAGGTTTGCTTAGTGAACATGCCCAGATGTGCATTGCAGAAGGAATATTAGGAGACATTTGGGGGAAACTAATCACTATCTTAAAATGTTATTGAAGGATCATTAGAACTCTTCTTGGCTTCATTAAGATTAATGACAAATTAGGACTGGAAGGGTCAGTCAAAGTGTGAATTGCTGGAATGTAAGTGTTTTGGGGCAGGGAGGAGCTACATCTTGGCCTTGGGGGCTTAAATAATGAATAATATCTGTTGAAGGTTAGGATGGATAAATCAGACCCTTGCTAGTTTTGAAAAATGACATGGGATAACTTGGGATACCTTTGATGCAAAGGGAATAGGGAGGGCATGTTTGGTTTCCTTGTAAAACAAAAAGACCAACCCTGGTAACAGGACCTTCTTGTTTGAGAGAGACTAGCATGTTTCTGGAACACTGAAAGATAGATAGGCTGTTGCTGCAATTTACAGAGACAAAACATTCTAATACCTAAGGTTTTCATCTTCTTTTAGAGCAGGGGTCGGCAACCTTTCAGAAGTGGGGTGCCAAGTCTTCATTTATTCACTGTAATTTAAGGTTTCGCGTGCCAGTAATACATTTTAACATTTTTAGAAGGTATCTCTCTATAAGTCTGTATTCTATAACTAAACTATTGTTGTATGTAAAGTAAATAATAGTGCAGTGAGGTGAGCGGGGCCGGCGGCAGGTATCCCAGGCTGGCAGCGGGCTGAGCGGGGCCAGTGGCTAGAACCCCAGACAGGTTGCCGGCTGAGCGGGGCTGGTGGCCAGGACCCCGGCTGGTAGGAGGCCGGTGGCCAGAACCCCAGACTGGCAGCGGGCTCAGCGGGGCCGGTGGCTGGGACCCTTCCGTCCGCTGGCTCTTGTCAGCTGGGGTCCCGGCCGCTGGCCCTGCTCAGCCCACTGCCGGCCTGAGGTTCTGTTCATCCAGGCAAGCAGCGGGCTGAGCAGGGCTGACGGCTGGGACTCTGGCTGGCAGCAGAGTGCCACTAAAAATCGGCTCGCGTGCCGCCAGTTGCCAACCTGTTTTAGAGTATTAAGTAATCAAGCATAGAGCCTAGCTCTGCTTTTTCTAATTATTTGATTGGCTGTGTTTATATTCTGCTTTCTCTTAATTGGGGATTTCCTCTCTTTATATATAATATATATATATTTTAACCCTGTGCCAAATTAACTTTATTCCATTTTAAGAAAACTGTAATTGGATGTGGAGTCTGTTGGGAGATCGTGCCTTAAATAGAAAGAACATGAATTCTGACCTCACAGGAGGCTCAGTGAGCGGTGAGGTAATGGGCTTCACCTGGTCAAAAGAAACAGGGGTTGCAATTCCCTTCCATGAACTATGTAGTAAGGAGACTGTCATACATAGGCCATTTGGAGCTTAGTGAGAAAGAACTGTCTAGATGAGAGATTCATGATTCTCTAACTGTGATAAGTGTACCACTGATAGTATGTGATATTCCATCTGTTCACTCTACTCTACAACAATTTTTTAATAAGGTGGTACATTAACCAATAAAATTCGGGAACTGCTGGTATATAGATTTATTTGGACCTTCCCACAATATAATCTACACTAGTCTGTTGTTGTCTTCCTCGAAGACAATTTACACTTCGTTAGTGTTACTGTCTAAATCATAAAAACCTTTAACTCTTGTCAATTTTCCATGGTGTGTAATATATAGTGGTTTTTTTAATTTAAAAAAAATCTGAATCAAAACCTGAGCATCTGACAGTTTCTAAATTTGACCTTTGTGGAATCCTCTGGAATTACTCCTTCATATGTAGCTTTACTATATTTATCAGGAGGAAATCCTGAGGATGTATTAAACTTCAAAGTTGAATTATTTGAGTGTTGCACTCTTGAGCCTCTCCCTCCTCAATCAAGAATTATTTTAGGCTTTCTGACACAGGGTGAATTGACTTAAATCAGTGGTTTAAATCACTGACTTTAATAATGGTTTAAATCAGCAAGCAGGAAACCTGGATTTAAATAATTGCTTTTAATCTTGTTTAGCATTTGTACTTTTTAGTTATTTTCCTCCAGATAGGTTGGTTCTCAATGGTTGGTAACCATTAAAATATGTTGATTTGCAACTAAAAATAGCCTTTGCACTAAACTTGATGCTTCTTTAGACTAACCAAGGGGATACACTATATCTATACACATTTATTAAAGCAATTATATAGTTTAATTCATATTTATTCAGATTCTGAATTTTTACATTTTTATGTTAGAAAGTGGTTAATGATGCATTTTATATTTACTAGATAAAGATTTTACTTGTTTATTATCTGTAGTAACTGAATTGACGTGATTATTTCTGGTCACCATGTCATTCAAGATTTTAGAACTAGTAGATCTCATCCTCTCACACCAAGTTTTTATTCATAGACTGAAAGAGGAAAACAAGCGTTCCTGCTTTTTCAACTCCCAATGGATTTCTTACCTTTTGAATGATCTAGTAATTGAACTGAACTAGATGAATTAATTGAAATGAAGAAAATATTCTGTGGACCTGCAAAAGAGGCTACCGCTGTCAAAAACTGATATAGTACTTCAACAAACTCTGATTCCAGCTTTAGTCAGTGACTTCCACTAGTTGAGTGATTTAACTTTCTTCAAAACTTCAGCAGCTAACATTTACTGCTTAATATAATTTTTATATTTAATGTAAATTATTTTAATAGATTATAGTAAGTTTAGGCCTTAACCTATTTTGTCAATTTCAAATAGGTTTATTTTTAAAAAGTTTATATTTAATTTAAATTTTCTAAATATATATATATATATATAAAAAAATAAAAAAAAAATCAATTTTTGTAATCATTCCCCCCCTCACCTCCCATTTTCATCTCACATCAGGTCGCCTTTTTCCACTCCTTTAGAGAGACTTCTACTTTGCTACCTTATTGAGAGCTGCTTTATGTATTCAAAAAGTGTAATTTTATATTTACTTTGGTTATAGCCACACTTCTTTGCCTGCTAAGTGTAGAAATTATGTTGGAATTCCTTCATCTTCAGTGTGTGTTCCCCATTTCCTTGTCCCATATGGGAAGCCCATGTATATTCTTACCTGAAAAAAGTGTCAGGTACGGGTCTGTAGTATTTTCAATGGTTAGGAAAAAGCATTCTCTAGATAAGGCCCGCGGGCCGGGGCGCGGGGCCCTGAGCCTGTTCCGGGAGGGGCAGCGGCAGTGGTGGCTCACACTCCCGGGAGCCACAGAGCCCAAATGTGGCGAGGGGGTAGCCGGGGGGGCGCATATGGGGCCGGTGCCCGCATGCATCTGCTGCAGCTTGCACGAGTCCTCCGGGGGGGGGGGGGGGGGGCACCGGGCTGCAGCCTGGGCAGGAGGGCAGGGGGCATGGCTGCTCCCTGCTAGCCGCGCTGCCGCCTTTGCAGGGCTGCTGCCCCCCTGCACCGCGCCGGCTCCTCCATGACTGGGGCTCGCCGCCACAAGCGGGACGCTCTGGCTCTCTGGTGCCTCCGGAAGGCAGCTCCTCCCTGCCAAGCTACTGCAGCGGCCCAAGCCCGGCAAAGCCAGTGAGTGGACTCGGGGCGGGGGCCGCCGGGGTGGGGTGGGGTGAGGTGGGGAGGGGAGGGCTCGCGGGGGGGCTGTGCACCCTCCAGGGGAGTTCAGGGGGCGTGGAGGGGGGAACCTGGTCTGGGGAGCAGCCCTTGGGCACGGCTGGCCCCCGGGGTCTGTATAGGCTCTTTGGGATTTGCCCCTCAATGAACCGGGTGTGTGTGTGTGTGTGTTTCGGGGCGGCTGGGAGGTGGTGTTTCGGTGGCCTTGGGCGGGGGGGGTTCTGCCCTCAGCTGTTTTCTTTGGAGTAATATGGCCCTCCCCACTTTACGAGTTGTGCAGGCCTGCTCTAGATGACTTGTAATCTTGAGCTTTTTAGGTTTGCATGAGATTAGAAGATAATATAGTTAACTTGACTTGAATTGAATAACTTTCTAGTGCTTAAACTTCATAATATCTTAATCTAATTAATGTGTTTCTTTACCATATCATTTGCAAAGTAGCTGTCAGGACTTTTTTAATTTGTTTTTTTAAGTCTCTTGCCCTTTTGGCTTCTGTTTCCTTACCTTCCCCTCTCCCTTCCAAGAATAATACAGAATGCTGCCATACGGTTAACTTCTGACCCACAGGAAAGATAAGGAGTTGCTGCTAGCATTGCTCCATGAATCACATTTACAACAGGAGGGAAGGGAGCTGCAAGGAATTTATTTCTCTTATAAGAGGTTGGGGGCAAGTTCTTTCTATGTGCATGTACCTTCCATCTGTAGTGTGTCCCACATTTATTGAAGCTGAACCTCCCTGCAGTAAAACAAAAACCCATCCTCAGGTTACTCCTTTAACTCCCACCATTTTAGTAGGGCAAGATGGGGGAAACTTGCTCTGCCATTGTTCTGCCCCCTTCCTGGCTAGTCCCACACTTTGGAAAATGCTACGTTAGCGTTATACCTAAGATAGAGATTTTCAAGGTAGAATTATACATCAGTGGCTCTCAATCTTTTCAGACTACTGTACCCCTTTCAGGAGTTTGATTTGTCTGGCATACCCCAAGTTTCACCGCACTCAAAAACTTGCTTACAAAATCAGACATAAAAATACAAAAGTGTCACAACACACTATTACTGAAAAATTGCTGACTTTCTCATTTTACCCTATAATTATAAAGTAAATTGACTGGAATATAAATATTGTACTTGCATTTCATTGTATAGAATATAGAGAAGTATAAACAAGTAATCGTATGAAATTTTAGTTTGTACTGATTTGACTAGTGCTTTTTATGTAACTTCTTGTAAAATTAGGCAACTACCTTTGATGAGTTGATGTACCTCCTGGAAGACATCTGCGTACCCCAGGGGTACGTGTACCCCTGGTTGAGAATCACTGCTATAGAGAACCCGGTGCCATGAGCTTCATGTGTTGGCTCAGAGCAGAGATTTGGAGTTTGTGCCGTTTCAGCTGTATCTTTGTAGAAATGAGATTTCACACTGCCATTTTGCAGCATCCTAGAAATAAAAGCTGGAAAAGGCCAATTGGGTTGTCTGTACTCACTAATTTGCCAGAGTAGGACTGAATTGTATTCATGAATGCTGTGTCCAGTCTCATTTTTAATGACTCAAGAGAGGGGGCTTCAGCCATTTCCCTTGGGACATTACTCCACGTTTTTGTAGAGGCCTCACAATTAGATATTTTCCTAAATTTTCTTTTCCTTAATTTTTTCCCATTATTTGTTGCTAATTCCCTCTCCCACTCTTACACCAAAACAATGCACCACGTGGTTTTTCGACAGAACTGAAACTCGCAGAAACATATCATTTTTTTATAAAACTTTATTAAGAAGGTTTTTCAGCCTAGAATAGAGAGACAGACTTGCTCCTGAAAACCCAGTGGTTAGGGCACTCGCATTGGAGAAGGACAACCCAGGTTCAAGGCCCTGCTCTGAATTGCTGTTCTGAGGGGAGTCTCTCTTTTTCTTTGCTTTTTGTGAAAAGTTTCAAAAAGTCTCAGTTTTGTCCCAGTGGGCAACAGGAAGAACATATGAAATTTCAAAAATTTTTCATGGGACAAGAAAACAGTTTCCCACCCAACCCCATTCAGGGTGGTATAAAACAATTTCCGTTTGTATAGTGCTTGAGATAGTTCGGGGATAGTTTGGGGTGAAAAGTGTAGATATTATACAAATATAGGATTTAGTTAATAGCAAATGCAAACTTCTGGAATCCCTTACTAGCAGTAGGAAAAATCCCATCACAGTAACTTTGGTTAAGGTAAGAGTAGCTATCAGTAATTTGAGTGTAAAAAAAACCCAAATACAATAATGTAGTACTTACTGAAAAGAGCAACACAACAAAATTTCACAGATAATAGAAACCCGGGAAATTCAGTTTTAGGACTGAACTTTAAAAGAAGCCCTGATACTTGGAAGTATACTTAAGAGTTTGCAGGGTTAGGCCACTACATTCAAAGAAGTTTTTGGATCAGGGACTGTGTTCTAGGGGCTTTATGTAGTACATAGTCTGGCTGTGGGTATCTTAAGTTTGAAAAAGCTATTGTACTGGTTCACTGGCCATATACATCACTGACATCCTTCCACCATTTGATTTGCATTTTTTTCATAAGGGATTTAAGAAGCTAGGAAGCAGATTTCTTAAATAAGGAACAGACACTGTACTTGTATGTATGACATTGTAAGTGAGGCTTTTTCATCACTCTTACTTTGCTTTTGTCATACAAGTGCTGTAATTTCATGATCTAAAATATGTAGGAGGTTTGTATATGTAGATGGCTAGCAAGTGACACATAGGTTCAATGGAGAATGTGGCATGATGACTTTCGGTATGTTTAGGGCCCTACCAAATTCACAGCCATGAAAAATGCAGTGAAATCTGGTCTTTTGTGTGCTTTTACCCCATATTATACAGATTTCATGGGGGAGACCTGCATTTCTCAAATTGAGAGTCCTGACCCAAAAGTGAGTTTTAGGAGGGTCACAAGATTATTTTAGGGGGGTTGCAGTATTGCCACCCTTACTTCTGCGCTGCATTCAGATCTGGGCGGCCGGAGACTGGCGGCTGCTGACTGAGGGCGCAACGCAGAAGTAAGGGTGGCAATACCATATCATACCATCCTTACTTCTGTGCTGCTGCTGGTGGCGGCTCTGCCTTCAGAGCTGGGCTCCTGGCCAGCAGCCGCCGCTCTCCAACTGCCCATCTCTGAAGGTAGCACTGCCACCAGCAGCAGCACAGAAGTAAGGGTAGTAGTACCACAACCCCCTCCCCCCATAATAACCTTGCAACCCCCCCCACAACTCTTTTTTGGGTCAGGACTCCTACAATTACAACACTATAAAATTTCAGATTTAAATAGCTGAAATCATGAAATTTATTATTTTTAAAATCCCATGACCGTGAAATTGACCAAAATGGACCGTGAATTTGGTAGGGCCCTACGTATGTTGTTTAATCAGGATTTTAAAAAATCTTACAGTGTGCTCCTGAACAAAGGCCATTGTTTTTGTTACAATAACAAAGCCATTGTTTTTATAAATGTAAGGCATTCTAGTGTTTATGATCACAGAGCTGACACTTTGTTAGACATGTCTAAGATTGTCGCAGGATGTTCCCTCCTCTCTCCCCTTCCCCCCCCGGCATAACTGCAGGGGCCGAATATTACCTTCAAGTTACTGATACGAATTCTTAGCTTTAACGCTACTGAAGGGTTTTTTTACTGGGAATAGAGAGATGCACAATATAGATAGTATATATGTAACACATAGCAAGACTCCAAGAGGGACTAGACATTTATATGGGTAAGGACATTCAGAGTTACAGAAAATGCTTGAAAAATTTGTGGAGGGGAGAGAACTTCATGCATCAGGGTTTAAGCCAATCTGTAATGATTAGGGAGTAGGATAAGACACTTTTTTAGGGGCAGTTTATCCCACATCTGCCTACTTTGGGGTTTCTTGCAACGTCCCATGGGAGCAGCTGATTGTTAGAGACACTAGTCTGATCAAGTGTGGCAATTCCTATGTTCCTGTACAACGCACATTATAAGTGGATAAAGGTGTCCTGTAACATGCATTTTAGTTCAGAGTTACTTAAGAACCTTAGTGCCAAAAGCCTTGTCGACATTAGGGAAATCTTTGAAGCTGAAGCAGGTCAACACAGCTTTCAGTGTCATGTCCTCTGACCCCATTGGGAGCAAGTCTAATCAACACAGTGCTAAAAATACTGCTGGGCGCCGGTGTCTGCCTATATTAGGGCTCCTAAGATTGCTCACACCAGTGTGGCAGAACCAGTGTTAGCAACTGTGGGAAATTTTAAAAAAAATTCTCTAGTGTAGATGAAGTCAAAGTTTTGTGTGTCTCTCTAGCCCTTCTAAAGTTTCTTTGCTGCACTGATGGAATAGCTGTCACTCAAAGGGAAGACTTCCTTTACTGGTTTGATTGACCAGAGTCATCCTGTGGGAAAGGAAGCTAACTTATTCTAAACTGGAGGTGACCCTTGCCTTTTTTTGCTAGCAATAAAGACATAATAGGGGCCTAGTTAGGGTTTAGTGGAACCCCCACAGCCATCTGCACACTTTATTGGCAGAAGTGGCTTTCACTTGAACTTGCATTTGACAAGTGTTTTCTGTCTTTCTTTCGCATTCAGAAGGGTCCTTCAAAGCCAACTAATTGAAATGCTCACACCCCCTCCCTCCTTCTCACAGATTGGCTTAAATTGTAGGGCACTGGTATTCAGTGTTAATGTGCAAAAATGCACGCAGTTCTAAAGCTGCACCCCTTTTTTTTCCATAAGAAAGTTTGTAAAGCACTCTAGCTTAATAAATTAACAGAAAAAGGTTTTTTGGGGGGAATGTTTCTGTTGCCTGTTGCATTGCTGTCTCCCTCCCCCCTACCCCTCCCATAGTCCTGGACTTTTTGAAATGAAACACAAATCAGGTCCCTGGGATAAAAGGTTGTGAGTATGCCTTGTGGCATTTGGAATGAGACTATTCACTGCCTGAATGACTATAAATAGAAAGCTATGAGCTGTGTATTTCTCCGCTCAGGCTCCCTGTAAAGAAGCGCCCTTCCCAGTTAAGGGTGACTTTTGAAAGAAACCTTGTTCCTTGTGGTGAATTGAATTGCTTCAGGAATTCTTCTCCTTGCAGCTTGAATAAAAGGCGTTAATCTCTAATTTATTTCTCCTTTTAAAGGCAGTATTCTCCATAATAAATGTATATTCTTGGCCATGTAGCCAGATATGCCTGTCTCGTCTGCAGAGTTTCATGTAAAATTCTGAATGCAGAACAAACATTGTTCCCTGCATTTTGTTCCTGAAAGCTTTCTTTTGGCTTTATTCCAGTTGTCGGCTCCTTTTTATCTTGTATTCATTCTTCAGTAAGAAGGCTAAATTAGTGGCACTCAGGTTTTTAAGGTTTGTGAAACAGAATGGGAATTGTGATTGATTTTTATTATAAAAGATTTGGTTCTCCCAACCGACTTCTGATGTTGCCGACATAAGAACCCCAATAGCTTACTGTTGCAGTCTTCAGACGATTTTTTGGCTGATTTGGCTGTTATAAATGCTTAGAAATCCCCTGTGTTGTGTAGTTATGCAAATTCAATGTCAGATTTTTTCTCTCTCTCCTTTTGGAAGTGCTGTTAGTCTTGACACCAAGTATAGTGTGTGGGGGGGAATAACTGATTGGTTTGAGAGCTGGCAATGTTCAAGACTCTTGTGCCAAAGTTACTGTGTTTTCAGTATCTAACACTGGTGTTTTGTGAAATATTATTTTGAAAGTTGCCTTTTCATTTTATACTCAGACCTTTTGTTTCCTAGTTTGTATGCCCTCCAGTGAGTTCCAGGGACAGGTTTTTCTGTGTATCTTCTTTCTCCGTAGTCAGCATATTGACAGAAGAGTTCTATATATTCCCCTCGTGTGAGTTCATTATTTCTGAGTTCTCCTACTCTTAATCTTTTTTATGATTATGAAAGTTTACAATTCAACATTATCTGGTCAAAAACTTTACAGTCCCTGTTGGAAATATATATTTTCTTTTAATTAGGGCTAACATAAAAGTGAGAGAGAGAGAGGCCTATCAGACAGGAATTAAAACATGAAAATAATATGAATTTGTTTGGTTATCCCTTTAATTGAACAACAACAAAATCAAAGTTTGAAAGACCCTGTGCTTTTGAAAAATGCTCTCTCCATCAGCACAAGGAAAGCAGACGAAAGGATTTCCAAGTAAGCTAAGAAAAGAGCAACAGAGGGTCCTGTGGCACCTTTAAGTGAGGTTCTTACCCACGAAAGCTTATGCTCCCAATACTTCTGTTAGTCTTAAAGGTGCCACAGGACCCTCTGTTGCTTTTTACAGATTCAGACTAACACGGCTACCCCTCTGATACCAAGAAAAGAGGAGGCTGTAATTTTTAATTTCTCATTAGACCAGTAATCATGATCATCATTTCACTAATTGGATTTTTCATTTTCTGGTCGCTCTCTCTCTCTCTCTCTCTCTGACACACGCTTTTTAGGAAGTTGCATTTAAATTGGTAGTTTCCCTCCCTTGATCCTAGCCTGTTGGATATTTTGATGATGAAAATCTTTTACATTTTGTATGCATGCTGATTTCAGTGTGATGCTCCATATGTTTTGCTTGTCATCTTTTATTGCATGACTTCCTTCACCTAAGGTGGCCCCCTGCTGTCCGTTTGCATTGTCAGCTACTGTACGTATTTCTGCTGCCTTTTCCCTTTCTGATTTTCCCTTGGGAGCCTGTTGTGAACCATTGTATGAAGACATTGGATTCTTTTCTGTCATTTCCATTGCCTTGTCTCTGGTTACTTTGTCCATTATTTAGGCTCATTTTGTAAACGTCACCCCCCATCCATTCATAGTTGTAAAATTTGCCTGTGATTATTCACAGCTCTACTCCGTCTGTTACATTTTTTTTAAACTCTGATTTTTTTAGCTTCTTGATCCAAGCTGACCTTCTTTCACAGGATATTTTACCCTTGTGAACCTCTTCTGGATGGTTTAAAAAAATAATTTAAAAAATCACTCATGTTTTGCCAATTGTTTGTTTGTCTGAATTTCCTTTGGTTTCTTGGCTTGAGTTGATGTTACTTATAAAATTCTTTGTAACTTAACAAAATAAATAAAATGCCTGATTGAATGTCTCTGAAATTATTTTTAATAATAGTGCTGCTTATAGAATACTGTATCCTCAGTTTTGATTGAAGTATTTTCATTTTAAAAAAAGGTGGAAAATCTGTAGATTAAGGGATACAATTTGTAAGATGGCTCCAAGACAGAACTTGTGATTAAAATGGTAACGCTTCTGCACCCTCTCTCCAGTCATACCGTGTTGCTATCTTTTATTAAGATTATATTGAATGTTCTAGTGAACCTTTGAACTTATGAAAAGATTAAATTTGACTGTAGCAGTATTGTTGACACATGTAGCTACTACACTGATTGGCACTATATGAAAATTTAAAATAAGTGGTACTTACACAGACTTCCAAGGAATAAGAAGTGGTGTTGGTGACTTCATTAGCTGGTAAACTTTCCTGTGAGTCAGCCCCAAACTACTGCCCCAGGATTGCACTAGAGTGTGATGTTCTGCTTTTAGATGAGACATGAAACCCAAGGTTCTGACCATTTTGTTGTCTGTTAAGAAAAGTACCAGGAGATTTTTTAAGAGTAGAGGTGCCAAGGCTAGTGTTCTGGCCAAATTCCATTGTGGGTAATGGTATTGTGTAGGGTTACCATACGTCCGGATTTTCCCGGACATGTCCGGCTTTTTGGGATTCAAATCCC
>NW_020664601.1:2238792-2388742 GCF_002925995.2 Terrapene triunguis | reverse complement strand
CAGAAGACCTGACTAGGCCATTTCCCCCACCCCCTTCTCCAAGTTAAATATGGCAGTTGGTCCACTGAGAATCATGTCAAGGTCTCAACACTGAAAATCCCCAGTCCTTATATGGGGATAAGCTATTTCATCTGGGGAAGGACTTCAGAGGAGCCAAAGGCAGACATTGATCGTTTTTTCCCTGCCCGACTGGTCAGTTCCTGAGGTTTGTCGTGGAGAAATGTTTGTTTGTCATTAGCTTCTACTTTCACTAGTTTGGACAGGGACTTGGAGAAATAGGTGGGAGAAATAACTGTCTGGCTGACCAAAGGAAATGATCTCTGTCACTATAGAGGAGCAGTAAATGGACCATGCATTGTCTACATTGTCCTGATTATGCTGGCGTCTCCATCTCCTTGGAGGACACCAACAGCTGCCTAGTTTAAATAGAAACAGAGTCTCTTGTTGGTGGAATTTCAAGCCTATGAAACTGATTCCCCCCATCCCACTTTGGGGATATAATGGTTCTGGATCAACCCCCTCGGTTTGCTCCCTATAGGCCTCAATGGAACAGAGAGCTGAAGGGTGTTAATTTCAGAAATACGTAATGTTGCTCTAACACCGTCAATGCTTTATTATTGACTTCAATGAGAGCAGAGTTAGGCCAACACTGTAACTTGTATCCCACTTGTAACTTGAGGAAGCACCCCCTCCTACCTCCCCACCCCCCACACTTAGGCAATGAGAGACCAACAAGTCATAGGTTGAGGGGACAAGAGGTCCTTATAGTTAGACAGGAGGAAGAAAACAGAATGAAGAGCATAAAGATGGAAGAAATGAGAAAAATTAATAAATTCATTGTTCAGATTCCTAATAGTTGTAGGGTCCCACATTTAATTTAAATGTGGAGTTATTGTTGTTCATTTCTAAACTAGAGAGAGGACCCAAGTCTAGTCATAGTAGAGTTCACATTCCAGTTTGTTTCTTTTTAATGGATCATAAAATATCTCCAGTGAAAGAGCTGTTTTTGTTGAAGAAAGAGAAAACAAAAAAGCTACCAGGAAAAAATAAAAAACCTTACTCTCATGGCAATGATGATATTTACAGACAACGTGTAGTAAAAAGAGATGGCCAAAGTAATTTACCCCATCTTTTGCCTAAAAAAAATAAATATATGGAGATATACCTATCTCATAGAACTGGAAGGGACCCCGAAAGGTCATTGAGTCCAGCTCCCTGCCTTCACTAGCAGGACCAAGTACTGATTTTGCCCCAGATCCCTAAGTGGTCCCCTCAAGGATTGAACTCACAACCCTGGGTTTAGCAGGCCAATGCTCAAACCACTGAGCTATCCCTCCCCCTTATGCATAATCTTGATCTAGCTCCAAAGCCCAGATGTTCCTACTCCAGAAGGTTATGGCTTTTTTTCCCCCTAAATAGAACCTATAGCTAACACTACTGGCTGACAATGGAATTGCAGTATAGCCTGAGTGGTTAGGAAAACAATGCGGTGTTCTAAACAATAGTTTATAGTCATCCAGTGTCTTTAGTAACTACTTTATTACACATTCTTTAGTTTTCCTTTGTTTTAGCAGTCTCCAATCTAACTTTAAAAGCTGACTTCTAATACTTAAAGTGGGGTTTTGTTTTTTGTTTTTTAAATCCAGTTTTATTTTATTGGAAAATAATCTTGGCAGAATTAAATGTTTGGTGGGGTTTTTTTGTAATTTCAACAGATAATATTGATGTTTATTTTATGCATTTTTTAATTTTGATTTATATTTGCACAATTACACAAAATTATGGGGTTTAAGCATTTTTTCTGATATTTTGTCTATTTACATTTCATGGTTGAAGGAATTTATGGGATGTGTCAGGCAGTAATTATTTAATGACAGTAGAGGTTGAGGTTCAAAAAGTTTAAAGCTTTTATAACCATTAAAACATAAATTGTCAGATATCATGTGTCAAAATATATAAAGTAAATATCCTTAAATCAAACTCTAAGTTCTCCAGTGGCATTTTTCTTTCTTGGCCTATCTGTAAATTTCTCTTATCGATGGACATATTTTTCCATCAGTTTGTGTGTGTACAGTGAAATCTATGTTTACCAACCTTTACTGATAAAAATCTAATCCTTCCAAGCCTACCTATAGAGGACTGTTTTGTCCCCTTTCTATAAGGAGAGTGCTAGACTCTCCTGCAATTATGAGTGATGTCATAAGAACGCAAGTCCTGCAAGATGCTTCTCCATTCAGGAGCTGTGTGAAGCTCCTTTGACTTTGGTAGGGATCTGCACGGATCCAGGGTCTGTTAACACAGATCACCTGATTGGATCGTGGCCATATTGAAGACATTCACTGAATACAGAGCAAACATCAGTGTCTGTTGTCAGATGTTTAAATTTTTTTTAATGCAGAATGAACTCCTTCCCGTTCCAGATGAGTATGGTTGTTATAGGCTGGTATGAGATTATGATAAATGAAACTAGTCAAAGATTCAGACTTTAAAGAAAAGCTACAATTAGCTTCAACCTAAATGCCGGAGTAAGTATATAAACTGGCATGGAACAGGCGCTGGGCTAGGGTCTGGCACAGAAGAGCGCGGCTCAGTGCTATGGCTGAGTGAAATATTTGTGGGGTTTTTTCATGTGTCTGGTTTTTGAGTTTGTATGATTTCCATAAAAATAATACAATTTACCAAATTTAATGCAAAAATATTTTTCACCATCTGTGAAAACTCATAAAAAACCACATTCGCTGGGAAGTTCATAGCTGTAAGTGTATAATATTTATATCACAGTGGCACTTAGAGGCGCCAACCAGGATCATGGCCCCACTGTGCTAGGTGTTGTACGTACACAAGTGATGGGCCCTGCCCCAAGGAGCTTCCATTCGGAATAAGAAAGACACAGGATGGGAGAAAGGAAGTATTACCCTCATTTTTCAGATGGAGAATGGAGGCACAGAGATTAAGTGATTTACCCAGGATCACACGGGGAGTCTGAGACAGAGGTGGGAACTAAACCCAGGTCTCCCTAGGCACAGTCCAATGCTGTGATCACAAAACCATCCTGTTCCCTAAAAGTTGAAAAGGTGGTGGTGGTCTACAGCAGAGGTTCTCAACCTTTTTCTTTCTGAGACACCCCTCCCCCCAAACATGCTATAAAAACTCTATGGCCCACCTGTGCCACAACTATTGTTTTTTGGCATATAAAAGTTTGGGCTAGCATTAGCGGGTAGCAAGCGGGGCAGTTTCCCGGAGCCCCATGCCACAGGGGGTCCAGTAAAGCTAAGTTGCTCAGGCTTTGGCTTCATCCCCGCACGTCAGGGCTTAGGCTTGGGTTTTCTGCTCTGGGCCCCATAAAGTCTAACACCAGCCCTGCTTGGCAACCCCCCTGAACCTGTTCATGGATCCCAGGGGGCCCCAGACCCGCAGTTGACAACTGCGGGTCTACGGGAATAGCTCAGGATGAGGAAGCAGATGTCCTGACTAGGGATGTAAATATCTGTTTAAAAAGTTAACCGGTTAAACGATTAAAATATTTCGTTTAACGGGTTAACTGTTAACCAAGGTAGCTGGCAGGAGGGGGCCTGGTGTGTGGCTGGGGCTGGGGTCTGGCTCGGTTCAGCTGGCGCAGCGTGGCCGGGCCTGGGCACACTCCGGCCTGATCGGGGCTATGGTCCCTCCCGCCAGCCTGACAAGGGGCCGCTGGGGTTAATGGTTATCCATTTAACCTTTTACATCCTTACTCATGACTTCTGTTCCCACTTCTGCGCACCTACTGAGAACTAAATACAACTGGTCTCATACAGCATTTTATAGTCACTATTCAATTATGGCTCAGACCTCCCCTATGAGGAAGGTAGAGATCATTACCCTTTTTTTAGAGATGGGAAACAATGTTAACCATAGCTGAATCCAAAAATATACAGAATGTAAGAACTCCACAGACCCTTGTACCTAGGTAAGTGTCATTCCCACTCACTTATAGATCACTTAATTGCTCTGTGTCTCAGTTTAATGATTTGCCCTTTGTGCTCTGGGACTGAAAGTCCAGAGACCTAGGTTCTTATGCTGACTCACTGAGAGACCTTGGGCATGTCACATAACCTTCCTCTGCCTCTGTTTCCAAATCTGGAAAGTGGGGGTGGCATTTGCCAGCATGAAAGAGGTATTGTGAGGCCTCACTGACTAATGCTTGTAAAGTGCTATGTAAGTGCAAAGTATTATTAAAGCCAGTTAATTGGAGAGATGGGTGCAAGAGAGAGAGTGTCACGATATCTTTGATAGAGAAGCGCCACCCCCCTCTTCTTTTGCACACTCTCTTTCCTGGATACAGCGTATTGCGGGGCTTTAACATTCCATTCTCCTGAATCCTTCAACTTGGGGGTGGTCTGCACTAAAAAATTAGATTGATCCAGCTGTGAAAAATCCACACCTCTGAGTGATGTTGTTAAACCAACCTAAGCCCGGTGTAGACAGTGCTGGGAATTCTTCCATTGACCTAGCTACCACGTCTCAGGGAGGTGAGTTAACTGCAGTGACAGGAGAAACCCTTGTGCTTCACTGTAGACATAGCCTGAGTTTCAGTAATATACCTATTATGTCAACATTTTTTCTCATGTATGAGCATTTCTAATTCATCTTGTTTAATACTAGGCTTCTAGCAGTCGCAAACGGTAAATAAAAAAATTCTTCTCTTTGTGGCTCTTGACACCTTGTGTTTGACACCCTTGAGTTTGAGTTGTATGTTTGAGCATTTGTACAATATTTACCATTAACACCCTCCCATTTTAGTGTAGTTTAATACCCTTATGACAAATCTGGTTAGTCTGTCACCTGGAAGATTGAAAGTAGTACAGTGCCCTCTCATCCAGGGAATGGGTGGCCCATTTGTCTCACAGAACCAAACCCTCTACTTTACACCACTAGCCAATGGCTCACCTCCCATATCTTCTGCCATACATCTTCTCATGCTTGTGGGACTAGAAGCCTCTCTGAGAAAATCATCTGGATTGTCCTGTCCTTTGGCTCCCTGAAATCTTCAATAATCTGTTACCTGAAGATGTCATTTGTGCTAATATGTATCATCACCAGCACAGTCTTGCTTACAGCCTTCAATCTTGCGGCCGCACCTCTTATTTTGGCTCCAGGAAGGCAGCATGCCATCCTGCTGTACTTTCATTCCTTGTAGAATGTTCTGTCCACTCTTCTTAACATAGCCCTCACTGGGAACCTAGTCTTCCTCCCTTGGGCATGCTTGATGTAGATTGGGTTGGACAGCTTTCCTCAGATGAGTCCCCTGCAGTTCCATTTCTTTCCTCCAACTGAATCTTCAGAGACATTCTCTGCAGCTGCCCTACTGTGTATCTGATAGAAATTTGATGCTTCCAGGCATGTGGAGTTCCTCCTGGTTGTTTTCCCTCTGATCACAGATAGTCCATCTTCTTCTGCTTCTAACCATGTTGAATGTGCCTTCTTGGGTTTTTTTACTCTTTTGTTGGGCATGAACTGTCAATACTTTTCTCTAATTTCTACTCTGTTGTTTTGTTGCCTGTTCCTTCTCTTGTTGAGTTTGCAGTGATTCTGCCCAAATCTCCTCAGCTTCTGTAACATTATGCCAGGCTAATGGCTGTTCTTTAAAAGCTGTGAATCTAATCTTCCAATAGAGCCATTAACTTGCAGTTAATGCACAAGAAATCTCTTCTCTCTTCAGGGAGGACTCCAAACTTAGCATATCACCTGCAGGTCACTATAACTGTTTCGTTGCCAGCCATCATCGTCACCAGTGTGGAAATATAACTAGAAAAAGCACCTAATACCCTCCTACAAGCTCCCTCAGAAGTGATCCTGAATGGTCTTGTGATTAAGGCATTGGACTGGGACTCAGGAGATCTGAGTTGATTTCTTAGCTCTTCCACATACTAACTTTGTGACTTTGAGCAAAATGCTTGGTCTCTCTCTATCTCTCAGTCCCACCCCCTGTAAAATGGGTATACCACCATCGTCCACCTCACAGAGCTATCATGAGAATTAATGTTAGGTGCTCCGATACTATAATGATATGGACAGTAGAATGAATTATCTAGATAGAACTAAGCACATTTCTTGAGATCATATGGACTTTAAAGAGATGCACTCCTCCACCCCACCTCCCCTTTTCCTCTTCCTCTGTAAACTTTCACAAAGAAAGCTTGTCATATATTCTCATTTTTTGCTGTGAAAACCAATTATGAGAGAGGAAGTGCGGGGGAGGGGGAAGAGGAATTTTCAAAAGGTGTTAAACCCTACCAAACTAGTGAAAATTTGCACATGAATTTTTTCCAATATTTTTTTCCTTACAGTTGCCCATAGCTGCTTGCGGAAGTTCGCCAAAGGATCAGATGAGGGAATGTGTCCATTTGGAGTCCAGGGGATACGAAGCTGTATGCTATCCCTTTTACAGATATGAGTAGTAGAGCACATAGCATCATTAGGACCAATCCACTGAAAGGTCAAGGAAAGATCCCTAATTCTGGTCAATGTATCTGTTTCGCCTTTTGAACATAATAACTTTCCATCTAATAATAATTTGTCAGCATAATAATCTGCATCTTCTACCTAAGAAATATCAGATATTTCTACATGAAAGTAATGTTTTTTTAAAAAATGAATTGGACTTGAACAATGCATTAGGAGCAGGGTTTGTTTAAAATTATTCTACTTCATTCTCAATCAACAGAGAACATACTAAAAGATAAACAATTTGATCCAAAGCAGGAAGTTGCCTTACCTTTGAAAAAAAATCTATCAAACTGTCAAGTCTAAATACCCTCCCCAAATTTAAACAGGAAACTGACATTTCCCTAGTCATTGTCACTGTCTCTTCTCCTTAATTCCTCTGCGTAGGTGCCGTGACCCCAGGCTCAAATGAGATGAAACACTAATTTAAAAAAATCTAGCTCCAAGAGAAATATTGTGCAGTTGTTTTCATACCAGCTCAACAAGCTTCAAAGAAGCAATAATTGTATTTTGTTCTGTTTATAGATTCTCTGCAGTTGTCACCATAGCTGTTCAACAAAAGCTGTGGGAGATACTAAGAAGAATTGAAAATACAGACTAATAGGATTTTTTGTTTTTCGGGTTTTGTTTAATCTGCGAGTGTATCCTAGCACTAGTAAGATCCAGGCATAATCCAGACATACATCATGCAAGCACAGCCCACATTCATCCATCCTTACTAAAGCCATGAGAGGCTGTGCTCCGGTGGCGAAGAGACTGGACTGGGACTCAGGAGACCTGGGTTCTGTGCCTAACTCTGCCATAATCCTGTGGTCTGACTTTGGACAAATCGCTTCTCTTCTTTGTGTCTGTTTTCCATCCATCTTTTGTCTGCCTTGTTTAAGTTGTAAGCTCTTGGGGGCAAGCACTTGGCACAGTGGGGCCTCAATCTTGGGTAGAACCTCTAGGCAGTACTATACTAACAATAATATACAACTTATTCCTTGCCAGCAGGATCATGAGGAGAGGTTTTAAATCAGATGTTGTTTGGTATGAGCCAGAGTTAAGCACCACAGATAAATAAGTAATTGATGCAATTTTCTCCGTGGCTAACTAGTGTGTTGAATATTTGCCCCTGATTGGATCATATCTAAAACCCACTCTCACCCCCAAAATTTTTCTTCATTTTTCTAGGAAGCAGAATCCTGGTGGTCTGAGTGCCAGGTAAGCCGCATAGAAATCTGGCTTTGTTCAGCTATGCTATTCCAGTGTTGGGGACCCTCAGAAACTCTTTCAATGCACTCAGTTAGTGGGTTATATAGAGAGGTGTGTTGAGATTGGGAAAGTTACTGAATCTAGAACAGCACCTTCAAAATGAGAATTTGAAGGTAAAATTATGGCCTTTGTTCAGCAGGGCAGATCTGGGCTCCAGTATTCTGTTCTCCTTGCCTAAATGAGCTGCATGTAGAGAGAGCTGATAATCAGTCTGTCTCTGCCTTGCAGATCTGAGGGCTGAATTTTGCCCTGTTTGGAATATTTTTAATTCAGTGTTTCAAAACAATCTGCAGCCAATTCACATGTCCAAGAGATTAGTATAATAAAATCAGTTTGCTCTGCTTTATAGTTAAACAGTTGTGTTCCCAGTTCTAGTATAAACTTCTGATTTCTGGCATCTGTAACCATTTGTGTGTAGGCTTTCAGCCCGGGAAGGGAACTGAAGGTGGCAGTGTAGCCTATGGCTCTTTGGGATTTGTGCCCTTCCCTCCCCCCACCATCCCCCGCATCCATGGAGCAGAAGGAACAACAGGATACTTCACTTCCAAAATAACTTCAGTCTAACCCCCTCACTCCTTCGTTCCGGCTACTGTGGCGCTGCCTGCCATTGACACAGAGATGTCCCTTCAATCTTCCATTTTAAAAATACAGACCCTCCTTTCTAGATTCCTAAATTCTTGTATTATGTGTGAGGCAGCACTGTTCAGTGGAATAGAGCATTGAACTGAACTCAGGAGTCCTGGTTCTATTTCTGGCTCTGCCACTGGCCTCCTGGGTGTCCTTGGGCAAGTCACTTCACTTCTCCCAGCCTCAATTTCCCTATCTGTAAAATGAGGATAGTGATATCCTCCTTTATGCAGTGCTTTGGGATCTGTGGATGATAAGAGCTATATAAGAGCTAAGCATTGCAGGTTGAGAGGATAACTGACCTCTAGTTAGCCTCTTTGTTTCTGCCTTCTAACCATTCAGCATGTTTGTTTGATAATGGAAATCTTATCTTTTGGAAAGCACAAACGCTTACAGAAGTCCTGGTATGTATAAATAAAAACATATTCCTCATCGCAAACATGAACTTCAAAGCATTTGCAATACTGATTAAAATACACAACTCCCTTTGTATGTATGAGCTGCAGTGTTAAATTCAGATGAAGCCATTAGCAATATCTCCAAATATTTGGCAAAGGCAACTGCACTTGTATAGCTATAGGCAATGAAAGTCCCTACTATAAGCAGTGAAGGGGGAGTTGCCTTCATTGATATAATTAGCCAGTGAGAGACACAGTATATAAATCTTATTAGCTATCAAGGGGAAAATTGGGTTTGGCCTGAGAAGTAATGCACATGTGGCTGATTTGTCCATGGGTCAGTTATTGATGTCGTTGAATCTTCCATCAGGAAATCCCATTTCTCGGGGAAAAAATTATATATAAATACAGGGCCAAATCCTGAGGTCCTTACTCAAAGGAAACTCCCTTGGGAATGTGCCCAAATAAAGACTGAGTGACACCTTCTGGATTCAGCCTACTACCACTACTACTTTTTGTATTCCAGTACCATCTAGTCACTGCAACTGAGATTTGGGGGGGGGGGGGGAGGGGGGGGGGGGCGCTATTGTGCCAGGCACTGTATGAAAACATAGTGAGACAGTTGAAGTATTGCCAAACCCAAGCACTCAGAAATGAGACAGGCCCCCCAAAATCATGATATTTGCTTAAAAACTGATATTTAACAAGATAATTGGGTTCTGTTCATTGGCCTCCTGATTTTTGAGCCTTTATGGTAGACTCAGGATGCATTTTCAAACTTTTCTCCATGATCAACAGGGCTAGAAACTTACTGTATTTTTAAAATGGACACTGAGATTCCAGCTCCTACAGGCATTAGGTTAAGTGGGAGATTTAAGTAAAACACCAGATATTGCGAGAGTTGGCAGCACTGTGGTTTCTACCTCTGAAAGTTTACAATCTAAATAGCCAAGACAAAGGGTGGGAGAGAAGTGAAGTGACTCACCCAAGGTCAGTGGTAGAGATGGGAACAGAATCCATGTCTCCCCAGTCTCAGTCCAGCACTCTATTTACTAAACTGTACCTCTCAATGAAGAGGGTTATAGTTTTGGCATAGTTGTGTTTCAGTGGTTTTTAAAATCAGAAGCCATAGGTTTAACAGACCATCTGATTCTGCTGCTGATGTGTTTTCTACCTGCAGAATCCCACAAAGAAATAAGTGTTGGTGAGTCTGCTGGAAAGTTTATACACCAGGTTCCCCATTCCTGAAGCATTGTGAAGAATTGCAGAGGAGGAAGACTAAGGTTGCTGGGGAGGACGAAAGGGGGAACCCAGAAAAAAATGTCACCAATGTAGATCAAATTGGTGATTAGTTGTTGTTTGTAGGATAGGTACCAAATATTTGCTGTGGACCAGGCATTAATTCCCCTTCTCTCTCCCCCCCTCCAAAAAAAAACCCCCACCAAAAAACAAAAATTGATGTGATAAAACAACCACTCTGACAACAAGACTTTTTGAATTTTGGGGTGTGTTTGTGAAACAATTATTCCTGATTTTTAATTCAAATGCTAAAATAATAGCTGCTCTGGCCCTGTTCTGCCTGATCAAAAGCAGACAGGTATCACTATCCTCTCATGTTTGTTTCTTAAATTTCACACTATTTCTTTTAAACAGATGGCTAATAGCCATTGATGGACCTATCCTCCAGGAACTTCTCTAATTCTTTTTTGAATGCCTTTATATTTTTGGCCTTCACAGCATCCCCTGGCAACAAGTTCCACAGGTTGACTGTGCGTTGTGTGAAGAAGTACTTCCTTATGTTTATTTTAAACCTGCTTCCTGTTAATTTCATTGGGTGACCACTGGTGCTTGTGTTACATGAAGGGGTAAATAACACTTCCTTATTCACTTTCTCCACACCATTCATGATTTTATAGACCTCTATCATATCCCCTCTCCCCCGGTCATCTTTTTTCTAAGCTGAACAGACCCAGCCTTTTTTTAATCTCTCCTCATGGAACCTTTTCCATGCCCCTATGCTTCACTATGCCCTTCTCTGTACTTTTTTCCAATTCTAATATATCGTCTTTGAGATGGGGTGACTAGAACTACATGCAATGTTTAAGGTGTGCGAGTACCAGGGATTTATATAGAGACATTATGATATTTTCTGTCTTATTATCTATCCCTTTCGTAATGGTTCCAAACATTCTGTTAGTTTTTCGACTGCTACTGCACATTGAGCAGATGTTTTCAGAGACCCATCCACAGTGACTTCAAGATCTTTCTTGAGTGGTAGCAGCTCATTTAGACCCCTTCATTTTGTATGTTGGGTCTATGTTTTCCAATGCGCATCACTTTGTATTTATCCACATTGAATTTCATCTGCCAGTTTGTTGCCTAGTCACCCAGTTTTGTGAGATCCCTTTGTAACTCTACACAGTCTTCTTTGGACTAAACTATCTTGAGTAATTTTGTATCATCTGCAAATTTTGCCACCTCACTGTTCACTCCTTTGTCCAGATCATTTATGAATATGTTGAACAGCACTGGTCCCAGTACACATCCTGTTATTTACCTCTCTCCACTGTGAAAATGAACCATTTATTCCTACCTTTTGTTTCCTATCTTTTAACTGGTTATTGATCCATAAGAGGACCTTCCCTCCTATCCCATGATTGCTTCCTTTACTTAAGAGCCTTTGGTGAGGGACCTTGTCAAAGGCTTTCCAAAAGTCTAAATACACTATGTCCACTGGATCACTCTTGTCCACATTTTTGCTGACCCCTCAAAGAATTCTACTAGATTGGTGAAGCAAAACATGTGTTAACCCTTCCCCACTATATTGTGTTCGTCTATGTTCTTTACTATAGTTTCAATCAATTTGCCTGGTACAGAAGTTAGGCTTACTAGCCTCTAATTGCAGGGATTGCCTCTGGAGACTTTTTTTTAAAAACAGCTTTATATTAGCTCCCCTCCAGTCATCTGGTGCAGAGACTGATTTAAGCCAGAGGTTACATACCACAGTTAGTAGTTCTGCAATTTCATAGTCACGTTCCTTCAGAACTCTTGGGTGAATACCATCTGGACCTGGTGACTTACTTCTGTTTATTTTATCAGTTTGTTCCAAAACTACCTCTGTTGACACCTCAGTCTGGGACAGTTCCTGAGATGTGTCACCTAAAAACAATGGCTGTGTTGTGGGGATGTCCACCACATCCTCTGCAGTGAAGACCAATGCAACAAATTTATTTAGTTTCTCTACGATGGCCTTGTCTTCTTTGAGTGCTCCTTTAGCACCTTGATTGTCCAGTGGCCCTGCTGATCGTTTGGTAGGCTTCATGCTTCTGAAGTACTTCAAAAAAAATTTGCTTTTAGTTTTTATGTCCTTTGTTAGTTGCTCTTCAAATTCCTTTTTGGCTTGCCCAATTTATACTATTACACATATACACCAGAGTTTATGCTCCTTTCTGTTTTCCTAAGTAGGAACAACTTAGGTATGGTAGTACTGGAAAATTAATCCGAATTTTTTTTCTTTGGTAAGTAAAGAACAAGGCCAGAAACTCTGTCTAGTTACCTACTGCTAGATACAAATATAATTATTACTGTAACTCTTAAAAAAGGTCTCAAGGGATATGAATGGCTTTAGCAACTGTGTGTGTAGGCATCCTGGGAAGCGCATGAGGGAGTTGCAACTTTTTAGAATGCGTTTTAGTGTGCTCATGGAAAAACGAACTGAGAACAGATATTCTCAGTATTTGCCTTCTTTCCATTGCACCATGAGAGCTGTTTTGCTACCTGCTCCTGCTGCCCCTCCTTTCTCCAGAGTGAACAAGACTTCTCCCATACAGGCCTCTGTTAGCACAGCGAGTGAGGATAGGCACTCTAACATTTTGTGCCTCGCCCCATGTTCATTCGTGTCACTGTTTCAGTGCACCACGTCTGCTCAGTGGTCGAAGGTTGCAGTACTCCTACTGTGCAGCAGCCGTTTTCACAGAGGCAGCTCTCCCTGTCCAGTTGTGCAGCCCTTCTCACTGGAACATAGGAGCTCGGATGTGCCTGGCTCACATGCAACTTCTCCCCTAAACTGGCCAGTAGAGCTGCAGGTGTTGAATGTCTGGCAGCCACCCGCCTCGACTTGCCCATCTCTCCTTCCTGCTCCTCCATGCCCTGTTAACCTTTCCAAAATGGCGCACTCCAAATTGCTATGCTCCTGGTCCATACCTCATGGCCCTGTTGGTTAATGCAGCCCTGCTCTCAACTTGTCAACTCCACCACTGCACGTTGCAATCCCCCTCTTGCTTCCATCAGAGCGCTTATTCTTCCTGTCCATCTTAGCATTGTGAGCCCCAATCCACTGCTGCTCCAAGTTGCTGGCTCTGACATGGTTCTTCTAGGCCCCCACCTGACTCCTTCATCCTTGCTGGTTCCTGAACTGAGGATGGCATGTTTCAGAGTGGTAGCCATGTTAGTTTGTATCAGCAAAAACAATGAGGAGTCCATGTGGCACCTTAGAGACTAACAAATTTATTTGGGCATAAGCTTTTGTGGGCTAAAACCCACTTAATTAGATGCATGGAGTGAAAAATACAGTAAGCCGTATATGTATAATACAGCACATGAAAAGATAGGAGATGCCTTACCAAGTGGGAGGTCAGTGCTAACGAGGCCAATTCACTTAAGGTGGAAGTGGCCTATTCTCAACAGTTGATTACTTTTGTAGTGCTAACTAGGCCAATGCAAGGTGGACGTTGCCCGTTTCCAACAGTAGACAAGAAGGTGTGAGCATCAGCAGAGGGAAAATTACTTTTTGTAGTGACCCATCCACTCCCAGTTTTTATTCAGGCCTAATTTGATGGTGTCCAGTTTGCAAATTAATTCCAGTTCTGCAGTTTCTCGTTGAAGTCTGTTTTTGAAGTTTTTATGTTGAAGAATTGCCACTTTTAAGTCTGTTATTGAGTGTCCAGGGAGATTGAAGTGCTCTCCTACTGTTTTTTTAATGTTACAATTCTTGATGTCTGATTTGTGTCCATTTATTCTTTTGCGTAGAGACTGTCTGGTTTGGCCAATGTACATGGCAGAGGGGCACTGATGGCACATGATGGCATATATCACATTGGTAGATGTGCAGGTGAACGAGCCTCTGATGGTGTGGCTGATGTGCTTAGGTCCTGGCTTCTGGTGCAGGGATTGGAGTTGGTCATTTGGGGGTGTGGCTTGATGGAGAGGAAAAAGCATTTCTGGCTGTTCTGCTCAGATGTAAGAGGTGTGACCAGGCCATGCCTCCCAGTTGGCAGAAAGCTTCCATTCATCCTTGGAACAGCATACTCATACTCACTTATCCCTAGAAAACCCTGGAAGCTAATCAGTTCCTGTCCCAGCCTCTCTTGAGCAGAGACCACAGTTTGTCATGTTGATAGTGAGGATCATGAAAGCAACAAAACTCTCCATCACTGACACTAGGATTTGAGCCCATGTCTCCAGAAGTGAAAGTGAAATCCACTAACTCACTGTGGCACCAAATCACCCAGGTAGGAATTATGATTCACAGCTAGTTAGAAAAAAATGCAAGACTCTGTGTACATTGTGAAGAAAGACACACCAGAAAATGAGTAAACTGTGTTACAGGACATCCATCGCCTTACTTCAGTATAGGTCCACTTCTCTCTTCCCCTGTCCAATGCCCCAATGTATTTATGGACCACATTTTAATAAAATGGAGTCAAAAGTCTGCATGTGAAATGGGGAAAGGAGTGGGGGGAGGGATCTGTAGCTGTTCATGTAGTTACTGCGATTGCACATGCTTATAATATGTCACTATATACGTTCACTCGAAAACACAAATTTGGCTGCATAATTACTGCATATTCTTTGTGCATGCATGTGGGATCCTACCTTTCAGAATCTTGGCACATAGAATCAAATCACAATGGAATGGTCCATAACAGCTATTCTGACAGTGAGGCACATCTCAGAGTATATGTCTGTCCTAGGACAACTGTGACTGTAGTATTAGCAGTAGAGGCCATAGTTCAGAGAGGACTCAGGTGTGTTCACCACTGTGTCAGCAAAACTTACTTCACCATTGGGGTTGCACTACTAATGAATTACAGATCCTAATTTTCCTAGTGTCGATAAGATTAGTTAGGGTTGCAACAAGATCTAACTGGCTTTGTGTGTTGTATTGACTCCCACAGAAAAATTAGTGCTATAAAAATATATTCTTTAGTATTTGCTTTATCTTCTCTCATTCATTTACAAGGGAGCTTTTCACAGTGATGGTGGGCATGATGTTTTGTTTAATAGGCTTGCATTACATTGATCGCACACAAAAGTAATTAATCTTTCTGGGTGCTAAAAAGCCCTTTGAATGGCTGGCATGGGAGAAAATTGCCTTGAGGACATTTCCTTTATTGCATGTTGAAAGGTCTTACAGTAATACTTGGTCATACGTTACAATAGCTGTTTGAAAATACCTTTTAATAGAGTTGGGCTGTCAAAGTAGCCTCTGAAATTAATCCCTGTAGGGCAATTGTAAATTAAAAGGAAGCTGATCGATTGTGTACCGGGAGAGATCCAAGCACCTTGCCTTTTGATGAAGTGATCGGACTGGTGAAAGAGCTTTTATCCTTTTTCAGTCCATGCGTTCTGTTAGAACAGTGGAGCAGTTTGGAAGCTAAAAGTGCCATGTGAGACACTAGCTCTACAGAATGGCTATAGCCCATGAAGAAATATTGAGCCCTTCTTGAAACAAGGATAGAATACTTCACAAGTGTCGAGACCCTACACTTTTAGCCAAAATTTAAGTCTAACTGTAGAAAAGAGGCTGAATGTTTGTGGTTGTGAAAACTGAAACCAGGTCTTTTTGCATGTCTGTGAAGTTGGTGGACATTGTAATGAAAGATATGGTTGATTACAGAGTACGGTAATTGTGTGATTACTACCATGTGTTTCTGGCAAGATTCTTCAGCAAAGATTAGGCTCTAAGACCTATGAATGTATTTTCAGCTGGCATTGGTAGCCCTATACCAAGAGCAGCCCTTTAGGAGGCACATTTCCCTGAGGGGGAAGCCTTGCCAACTTTCTCTTGGGTTGCACTTTACCCTCCAGTGAAGCAGGAATGTGGGAGGGAATGATTTGCACGTGTGAAGTCTGAATACAGCACCATGTTTCATTCTGAATAGCTGCTGGCATGGCATTTTAAAGCAGAGTCGTCTTAAATGAACAGTCAGAAGGTAGCTAAAATAGACTGTCTAGCCTTTTTTATGAGCTGCTTTGTTTTAGTGTTTTAAAGCTGGCAATAGAAGCAAGAGAGTGAAATATTAGCAGTGGTATGTTGAAGTAGACTGCATTCAGTTTTGACTAAATATTGAAAAATGGTATTTGACACTAACATGGCAAACTTCACAAGGCACATGGCAAGCCTGACCCAAAAATACAGCTGGTTACAATTAATGCATGTTTTTTGTTTCTCTCTAAAACTTTACCTCCTTCCCTTCTCTGCCCCCTCTTAAACTTTCTGTGGGGTGGGGTGAATATGAATATAGCATTGTCTGTAAATGGCTGGATATGAAAGGGTGTGTCTGTGTGGTATATGCTGAAGGGTCCAGTGACTAGTACATCAGACGGGGAGGCCAGACAACCTAGGTTCTCACTGACTCTTGAGGCCTTGTGCAAGTCACAAAAGCTCTATGCCTCACTTTCTCCGTCTGTAAAATGGGGCTGCTGCTGCTATATATTCCCCTCTCAGGTCTATGAATGAAAGGCACTATATAAGAACAAAGTATATTACTTTTGTCAGGGTTTTCCCAAACTGTGCATTAATACTTATACTGCATACCAGCTTTTATTTAAGGATCTCAAGGCCCTTTAAAATATTCATTAAGTCTTACAACACCACTGTGAAGTAGGTAAGTATTTACCCACCTGTAAAATGGGTTAAACTGATGCCCAGAGAGGATAAGTTTTAAGGTCACACAGTGGATCAGTGGCAAAGCTGGGAATAGAACACAGAAGGCCTATCCACTCTGCCTCTGTTCCTTGTAGTATTTTTAATCTAAAATATGAAAAATAATTAGTCAAGCATCTTCTTTGTATAAGGACTTTCAAAAAGAGGGCATAAGGAAAATATCCCAAAGGATTGACATTGAGGGGCAAGGAAAAGAGAGAACTGAGTTTTAGTTTAAGTTGCAGCCAGAGTACCCTGTTCAGCTTGTCTTTCTCAGTCATTTCCACTTGTGACTCTGCAAAAACAGGGGCATTTATTGATTTTCTCAGAAATGAGTCTGTGTAGCTGAGTCCATTGTGAAATGTTGCTAGCAAGACGGAAGGTCTGTTGCTTTTGTTTCCCTTGCTTTCTGTGGTCTTGTTTGTACATCTCCTAAAAGAGGTCGATACTTGACAATTATAGAAAGCTTTCCATACAAGGACCTTAGAATGCTTTGCAGAGATTAAGACTTGCAACAGTCTTTTAAGGATGTACTTTACCAATGAGTAAACTGAGGCACGTGGATGTTCTCTTGTCCAAAGTGTTCTACCAAGTCAGTGACAGATCTTTGAATTCTCTAGCCCCTAGTATTGGAATGGACATCTTTACAGCTTGAAAATATTTTCTAAAAAGGCCAAAAGGGAAATGGTAACAGCCCCACAGTGTATGTGTTACGTAGACATCTGTCTTAAAATTGAAATCCTTCAGAAGCCAGGTCTCATGGCTCTCAGTCCTGAGCGATGACCACAAACTACCTTTCCTCCCTGCTTTCCTCCATATTAGGGGTTTCAGGGTTTGTCACCTTCACCTTTCTTCCTTGGCATCACCAGACAAAATTATTCACAACAAGACACTGTCAGGAGATGATAGTTTGGCATGATGACACTGACATCAATCATCATCATGCAAGGGAAATTCTGGGATTTTTAAGTATCCTACAGTCTTGGCTTTCAGAATGCAGGATGGCCCCATGATTATATGTGAACACTAAGTAATGTGATGTTTGCAGGCAAACAAAAAGGTGAATTAATTCTATACATCTGACTAAACAAGGAAAACATGACAAAGTTTGTAATTATACCATATAGTACCTCTCGTTTGGTATGTGAATGATGCATCATTTAGTAATAGTCACTGAACACTAAGAGGAAATAGATTTCCACAGTCTGTGATCTGTTATGAGCTATTGCTGAGCGTGTTCTTAAATATGAAAACTTTTTCTGTCCAGATAAAAACAGTGCATCTTATGGGTGGCCTGTAGGAGAATCTTTAACTACAGACAGTCTGAGCATGATCTTTGGGTAGTGCTAAGAAAAGCCCCAAACCACATTTTGTTAACACATTAGTCGTTAAATAATATTTTAAAGTAGTCCTAATAATAAAGCTGTGTTTTAGAAATTTCAATGGGGATTGTTTTTTATATTATAAATAAAATTGGTGTTGAAATACACTTGGAATCTCTACGAGGAAATTAAATTTAAAATGCTGTAACTTGATTTGACACAGTGCAGCTAAATTTAAATTGCACCAGAGTTCAATGTGCTTTGTTGTTCAAATTCTAGGAAAGCTCCCTATGTTTGCATTTTCCTTCAATTAATTATATCAAGCTAAAGAGAACGCAAAGGCACAGTAGATTTTTTGTTATGGTTATGTTTGCGGCTTATTAACATAATTGCACTGAAACTAGGATTGAAGTTTCTTGTTTTATAACTATGTTGTGGTTCACAGTGGCCACCACAGCTGGTAAATTGTCTGTTCACAATGCAGTCCATATGTGCTGGAGACCACATTGTGTAGGAATTTACAGGGCACAAGATGGAGTGTAAATAATGGGGGTTGAAACACTGCTCTGCTTTTTTATTCCCCTCCTCCTGAAATCCATTTATAAAAGACTTGATAGAACAGCAGGGGGATGTATTTTGTGTGTGAATATTGAATGAACATTCAAATACAATTTAATTTTGGCTGAAGGATCACAGTATTGGCAGGAGAGGTTGACTGAACTGTAGTCATTTATCAGATTTTATAGAAGTGTATGTGATACCGTGTAGAAATGAGAACACCACTTTCATTATCAAGAAAAAAAAACCCCAAAACAGAAATGTAACATCAGCCTCAGATTCTATGTGATTGCATTATCCAACAGTACAGGATTGTATTCAGACTGTAATATACATGTTCACAAAAATAATCAAACTACTAATGTTATTGTATACTGTGCTTAAATATAATGTCTACCTAAGTGGTATTTTACCATTTTTTATGTGAATGGTAAAGTGGGCAGCGTTGTCCAGTTGTTAGAGCTAAGGGGCCTGTGATCCAGGAGACATGGAGTCTCATATTGACTCACTGTATGATATGATTAGCCACGCATCCAACCACTCCAGTTATGGCAGGTAACTTATCAGCCTAAACAATTACCTCTGGTTTAGATTTCCTAAAATATGTAGAGGCCAAATTCTACAACTTCACTAAAAAATGGGCTTGGTGTTCCTCTCCCTGACGCTTATCTATCTCCACTGGCTTCAGTGGCGTTGCCCTTAATATATACTAGTGTGAGAGGAGAATCAGGCCCAGTGTTTTTAAACAAATCTTTCAGGAAACATGTTAATAGCTGAATGTTGCAGTGTGTGGCTTCTATCCCCTCAATAGAAAACTCATAGATTGTACCAAAAACAAACAAAACCACCTCTGAATTCTAATGTTTTTAATATCTAGAGGAAGCAACAAAAATAAGAATTAGCACCATTGTATTCCCATTCCTTTAGTTGTCTTAGTTGGAGGGGGGTACTGGAGTAAAAGTATTTTTTCTATAATTTTCTTCAGTTATTTATCTTAATACTTAGGTGCTTTATAGAAACAGCATTTACTTGATTTTCAGGCCAAATTTAAAATCTTTCAAATATTACAGAACTGCCCATGTATATAAACTGCAATGAGACAAATAAAAGTAATCCCAAAATGAAACCCATTCATTATCTCAGAGCCTTCCTAAAGGCCAAGGTGAGCACTTCAATGTACCACAAGGTTGTTAAATCTTTTGGACCAAGACGGGACAAATTTCAATACAGAGGATCATTCTCAGAGAGCAGCCTACCAGCTGCTCACTCCCTTCTAAATTAAGTGTTCCATTTATTGTACTGAGACCATCAACTCATTTCTCACAGAACAAGCCTTAACATGGGTACCTGCCCCGACCTTGGCTGGATCTGAACAAAATAAGCTATAGGTGAAACATTTGGTATCCCACAACCAATCCCCTGAGCCATCCAGCTCTCCTGCATTTTTTTTAATAGTTTTTTAATATGGTATAAATGACTTAAATTATAATGTCCATCTTACAGGAAAAGATGGAAAGATTTTATAACTTTACAAAATAGATTTGTCATTAAAAATCACTAGGGATTTTTATGAAATGTTAGTAAAAGCTGTCATTTTTAATTAAATTTAAATGCTTAATATAATGCATTAGGCCAGTGAAAGAGTATGAGTTAAAAATGGCCTTATGATTTGTTGCCTTGTTATAGCTTATAAATTTGACAGTGTGAAATTTGACTGTTTTCACAGGGTTAAAACATCTGTAATAGATATTGGACAAATTTGTATTTTTTGGACTACATTTTGCAGAGCACACTTTGTTTGAACTGTAGATGCCTACTCAGAGTTGCATATCTTTGTTCAAAAATAACCCAGCTCTTCAGTGATCCTACACTTAAAAAAAAGAAGGGGAAAAAAAAAAAAGCTTATTCCAGGTATTTCCTATAGTGTTTTATAATATTACAAAGAAAACTTATTGGGGTGTGTGCGTGCATGTGTTTTCTCTGCAGTCATAAAATCTAGCAGATTTAAATAAAACTTAAACTTGTTTCTGTTTAATTTGTAAATTTTCTGTTGGGACAGGGAGCGGTGGGCTTGTAATGTGAGGAGTTGTTGTTGTTATTATTATTATTAATTATTTTATTGCACTAAGGGTGCATACTTTTATGCATCCTCCAGAAAAGTTAAGCAGGTAGCTTGTGTCACTGTAGCGATCTCAGCGTGCGCACAAAGTTAGATGACAATGCTGCTCTTGTTGATCTTAAATATTTATATTGCAGTAATGACTAAAAGTCACAACTAGTTATGTCACACTCAGTGTTGTACAAACACATTATGAAGGGCTGTCCCTGCCCCAAAGAGCTTACGCTCTAAAAATACGTTTCTTGAACACAGTAACCCTACAGTCTTAAACATGCTGCAGTGTTTGTGCCTTCTTCTAGTTCTCCCATTCCTCACCCTCAACACCCTTCATTAGGCACCTTTTTATATGTCTTATGAACTGGAAATGTGATATTCCATCCTGATTGCCTGACTGCCATTAGCAAAGAGGTTTAGGTTTTAGTTGATGATTAGAGTTCTTCATCATTTTTCAGTGAGAGCCATGTTCATAAGAATGTAAATTCTCTGATGGGGTATTAATAGGATTACAGTAAAGAGAAATGGGAAAGACCTGCTAAATCACTAGGTTTGTCCTTTTGCCAAGACAGAAAAAGTTTCAGAGGGGTAGCCGTGTTAGTCTGTATCAGCAAAAAGAACGAGGCGTCCTTGTGGCACCTTAGAGACTAACAAATTTACTTGGGCATGTGCCACAAGTACTCCTCAGTCTTTTGAAAGTGGGTGCAGCTGATGCTAAGCTGATACCATGCTTGAGTTCAACCCAAAGGCAGAGGAGAATCTAATATGGAGATTATCCCAATCCTGAAATAGGATAGGTCACGAGATGGAAGGCACATTGCAAGCATGATCATTTCCAGTGCTATTTGTAACTTTATAACCTTTATTTCTGCTTAAGTTTCCCTTCTCCCTAATGCTTCCTATTACATTATACAGTTAGAGTTTCAGCTGATATAAACAAATAGAATAGGAAGGAAGAATCAATCAGGTCCACACATACAAAATGGGAAATGACTGCCTAGGACTGAGTACTGCGGAAAGGGATCTGGGGATCATAGTGGATCACAAGCTAAATATGAGTCAACAGTGTAACACTGTTGTGCAAAAAAAAAAAAAAAAAAAGTGTAAACATCTTTCTGGGATATATTTGTAACCAAGACACGAGAAGTAATTTTTCCACTCTACTCCGTGCTGATTAGGCCTCAATTGGAGTGTCCAGTTCTGGGTGCCACATTTCAGGAAAGATGTGGACAAATTGGAGAAAGTCCAGAGAAGATCAACAAAAATGATTAAAGAGGTAGAAAATATGAACTATGAGGGAAGATTGAAAAAACTGGGTTTGTTTAGTCTGGAGGGGATGGGGGAACATAACAGTTTTCAAGTACACAAAAGGTTTTTAATAGAAGGAGGGAGAAATTACTCTTGTTAGCCTAAGAGCACAGGACAAGAAGCAATGGGCTTAAATTGCAGCAAGGGCAGTTTAGATTGGACATTAGGAAAACCTTCTTGTCAGGGTAGTTAAGCACTGGAATAAATTGCCTAGTGACGTTGTGGAATCTCCATCATTGGAGGTTTTTAAGAGCAGGTTAGACAAATACCTGTCAGGGATGGTCTAGATAATACTTAGTCCTGCCATGTATGTAGGGGGACTGGACTAGATGACCTCTCAACGTCCCTTCCAGTCCTATGATTCTATGATGCAGTGTCACCGTTGATTAGTAAACAGCTCCTCAATCCCCCATCGCTGTGGGGGTTGCTGCTGGGAAGAGTGGTGTTGCACTCCAGCTAGAAGGGCTGGGTAGCTATCCTGGCAGAGAGACAGAAGAGGACTCACAAAGTTCCTTTTATAAATGAAACGAAATAGTTCTAATAAAATCATGTCCCAGTTTTAGGCTGGACCTTCCAGGGCTAGAAGTAAGTGCTGTATATCCGTTTCAAAAGATGTGATTCTCACCCTCCTCAGTGTATAAAGCCCTGATTTCTACTCCTACTGGGTCACAAGAGATCGGATCTTAAACTTGTCAATGGTGCAGGCCTCAGTATTACCCATTCTGGGTCCCAGGCCAGGGGAGCTTTTGGAGGAAGAGAGACTTCCACCTTTATGGGTGAAAGAGGGAAAAGTCACTCTGGCAGGTTTTTTGTTTAGTTGTTTGAAGCTACTTCTGGAGCTTTGGTGTGTCAGTAATCTCAGGCATGAGGGATTAGTGGGCAGAGTGCAGGTGAGATACTTTGACCATGCACCTCATACTTATTTATTGCATAGCTTTGCAGTCGCCCCGTGGCTAACTTCTGTCACTTAGGCAGATTCGGTTTATTGTATTTTATCTCCTTTATGTCTGTTTCTAGTCAGCATTTTCCTCTTTTTAAGCTCTTCTGGATTTCATGTAAATATGGAATAACTATGGGCTCTTACACAGGACTAAGAAAGCATAAGCTTCATAATTTTTATTTCTAATTAACTATTGACCCTCGGGGCAGTTGTCAACTATTGCCCAGAGTTATTAAATTATTTAATGGATTTTATTATTAAAAACATACCCTTAATAGTTATTTTTTTTTTAGTATAAAATCACTCCCACTGTCCACGAAGGAAAGAGCCTCTGCTGTTATCCAGTGTTGCATGCTGTGGACAGACTCCTTCCCTTATGTCTTCCACTGTGCCTGTGAGAATCCTGGCTCATTACCCACCCACTTATCCCTTCCTGTGATATGAAGCTTGCAATCTGAATAGACAAGACAGATAAAGGGTGGGAGAAAGGACTTACTATCCTTATTTTACAGATGGGGAACTAAGGCATGAAAAAAATTCATGACTTGCCAAAGGTCCCACAGGGAGTGTATGGCAGAACTATTGCCTGAGTCCTGGTCTAATGTTTTAACCACAAGACCAACCTTGCTCAAAGTATTTAAGAGTTAATTTAAGTTTCCAGAGGATGGACACTTCATTGCTCTCTGGAGGTCAGAGGCCTCCATTATGATCTCAGATCAGCAGATGTATGGCACAATGTAATTGAGAGGCTAGTAGTAGCCTCACCTCAAAACTGTGGCTGTACTGAACTATGACTAATTTGCTGAAGGTCTCATCTGTCTGTATTGTGCTCATCGCTATGGAATTTGGATGCTGGATATGCTTGTTTAGCTTACGTGTGCTGGAGGAAAATGTCACCAAAAAGGTGCATGTTTTGCTTAAAAGTGTGAGGTTCTAACAATTACATGCTCCTGACAACAACTCCTCTGTTTGTGGACCGTATGCAAATATTTTCCATATAACACTGGGCCAAATATTACACACAAACCTCATCAAATACATGGTCATTCCAAAGTAGGATGCTCTCTGCCTATTGAATTTTACATCATCCAGCTAATTCTAAGATCCAGGTGGAGAATGCAGTATTCAGGGATGTCCATCAAATAGATGTGAACTCCTCTAATAATTGGTTTATGGGTTGGATACGCTTGCATACACTGTTCATTGTTAATTTTAACTATGACAGATATGGTTTGAATTTTGCCCACCTGAGAAACTGCTGCTCTCTCTGTGTACCATCGCAAAGTCCCTCGTTTTTAAACATATCGAAATACAGGTTCTCAGTGGAGAGCCTTTGGCTCAGGAATTTGTTTCCAAAAGAGAACTTAATGCATTGTTGTTGTTGCAATGTTGGTCCCAAGGTATTAGAGAGACTAGGTGGGTGAGGTAATATGTTTTATTGGACAGACTTCTGTTGGCGAGAGAGACAAGCTTTTGACCTTACACATTGCTCTTCTTCAGGTCTGAGAAATGTACTCAGAATGTCACAGCTAAATACAAGTTGTAACAGATTGTTTAGCATAAGTAGTTAACACACATTTCAAGGGACCATTCATGGTGAAGTGACCCTTCAGCACATCTTCTGTCATGGGGGGGAAAAACTGGGCAGGGGGCTTGTTAATGGATTATAGATTGTTGTAATAAGCCATAAATCCAGTGTCTCTTCAGTCTAGGATTTTTAGTGTCTAGTAAAGTTATGAATTGAAGCTCCCAGGCTCGTCTTCTGAAGGTGTTGTGTAGGTTTCGGATGAGGATGGAGAGATCAGATATAGAGTGATTTTTTGTGAAAAGTGTTCACCCCGGGTTGGTGATTTATCATTTTTCATTGTGAGCTCATTCGAGAGTGTAGTGATTGTCTGGTTTCACCAACATAGTTGCTACTGGGGCATTCAGTGCACTGGATGAGGTACACCACATGTTGAAAGCTTTTCTCTCCCTCCAACGGAAGTGGGTCCAAAGAGACCCTAGTCAGTTGCCTTTCAGAGAATCCTAAAAGGCTCATCTCTATTATCAAACTTTTTTCTGCTGCATGTGGATGGGCATAGATGTTAGCTTTATTTGGAGGTAAAAGGAGTCTGTGGGTTGCATTGATCAGAAAATTGTGTATTGGCTTTTAATAGTGTACGTATATTATATAGTGTATGTATATTTCAGAGCATCATAGAACCACAGCTCCCTGGCTGCACTGTGAATCCCCCAGCAATATGGACTGCCTCAGCAGGTCTGCTTTGCCTTCTCCTCAGAGGCTACAAACAGAATAATTACCCACAGTTAAGTTAGCACACAGCTCTTTCTAAGTGTAACGGGGTGATGACTCACTGCTGCGGCGCCTCCTGCTGGTCGTCCAGAAAATTAGCTCGCCAGCCTCTGGAGCAACCTCTGCAGGTCTATGTCTCGCTTGCCGCTGGCCCCCATGTCCCTCCCGGACCCTGGGCCCCTTCTCTCGGGGTTCTGACCCCTGCAGTACCCCGCAGTCTCTCTGGGTCTCCCCTCCTTGGGGAACCCCCACCCACTATCCCCAGCTCACCTCAGTCTTGGCTACTGCCAGTCACCATCTAGCCCCCGCTCACTGGGGCGGACTGCAGTATAATTGCCACTTATCATTGGCAAGGAGGGTTTGGACCTGCTGCCTCTGCCTACCCTTGGGATGCCCCATTGCAACCCCAGTACCTTCTCAGCCTTTAACAAGGCCTGCAGCCTGGGGGTTTTCCAGGCCGGAGCTCCCCAGTTCCTCTGGCCTTTCCCCAGCCCTGCTCCACTCTAGGTACCCTGCTCAGCTGCCAGCAGCCAGGCCCATCTCTCTCAGCATCTAGAGAGAGACTCTTGAGCTCCGGCTAGCAGCCCTTTTATAGGGCCAGCTGTGGCCTGATTGAGGAGTGGCCCCAGCTGAGGCTGCTTCCCCAATCAGATTTTCCCCAGCCACAGCCCTCTCCAGGGCCGTTTTTAACCCCTCTGGGCAGCACACTAAGCAAGCACATTTATTCGTAGGGTAAAAGCATTACAGAGAAAACATATTAACAATAAAATAACCTACACGCATGCTCAAAGCTAATGAGAGATCACTCCCCAACTCTGAGGGCTCTGGTTGGTAAACAGTCCTTCAGGAGTTTTCCTGGGGTTACAAGTTCATAATGGCCTTGCCTCGGAACAAGTACACCCAGGAATCTGTAAATCACTCCTTTATCCAGTTTGGGCCTCTGGTCTGATCTTCAAGTAACATGTAACAGATCAGCAGGCAGTGGGATTCTCCTCAGGGTGCAGCTTCAAAAGGATGGTTCCAGTGAGTGAGAAGTTGCCTTCCTGTCCTCCCAAGTATTCCCTAGGAACACCACTTAACCTTTGTCTAGCTCATTATTTCAAAGAGTCATTTGAAGCTCGTTACCCTTCCGAAGGTTTACATTAGTCATGTCTCCTCGAGAAGTTACATACAGTCCCACAACAACATGTAACATTTACATTTTTAATTACAATGAGCTCCTGAGATACTTAAATTTAATCCAGTAAGGTTTAACTTAATTGACTAAGGTTCGTCCAGGATATTGCGGGAGATAGCCATGTCAGTCACACTATCCAAACATAATTCAGTGCAAGTTACTAATGTAAGTTTTAAAATGTCTTGAATGTTCTGTACCATGAGTGTTTCAGAGTGTGAGGAGTGAGCAAACACAATTGATGGGACTAGTTGTCCAAAACAACATAGGGGAGGGTACCATTTTACAACATCTGGCATCCTTCTCATTGCAATGAGACACATTTCACACTTAAAAAAAAAAAGCCTGGCACATTTCACTCATGTTGCACGTAAACAAAGGGTCTTATGCCTTTAGTTGCATTGAAGGGGTAGCTTAATTAACCTCAGATTTGCTATAAATATTAGTTAAATACATGGCTTCTGGGGGAAAATATAGAGTCAGAATGTTCTAGTGACCAGACCTTTTTCACTGTTCTGAGCATGCAAAGGGGCCAGAAACTGGCCAGCTCACCCTAGTTGAAACCACCACCAGTGTGAGGGAGTCCTGAGCTGGCATAGCCACTCCTACATTATTCACCTGACACAGGGACCTGACTGGGGTTGTGTGGCCGGAGTGCTGTCTCCAGCTTTTCTCAGCTGGAGGGTAGGCCCCCCAGTCAGCCTCACCTCAGTCCCTGGAAAAATCATGGAGCAGGTCCTCAAGGAATCAATCCTGAAGCACTTAGAGGAGAGGAAAGTGATCAGGAACAGTCAGCATGGATTCACCAAGGGCAAGTCATGCCTGACTAACCTAATTGCCTTCTAGGAGGAGATAACTGACTCTGTGGATGAGGGGAAAGCAGTGGATGTGTTATTCCTTGACTTTAGCAAAGCTTTTGATACAGTCTCCCAAAGTATTCTTGCCAGCAAGTTAAAGAAGTATGGGCTGGATGAATGGACTATAAGGTGGATAGAAAGCTGGCTAGATCATCAGGCTCAACAGGTAGTGATCAACGGCTCCATGTCTAGTTGGCAGCCGGTTTCAAGTGGAGTGCTCCAGGGGTTGGTCCTGGGGCCGGTTTTGTTCAATATCTTCATTAATGATCTGGAGGATGACGTGGACTGCACTCTCAGCAAGTTTGCAGATGACAGTAAACTGGGAGGAGTGGTAGATACGCTGGAGGGTAGGGATAGGTTACAGAGGGACCTAGACAAATTAGAGGATTGGGCCAAAAGAAACCTGATGAGGTTCAACAAGGACAAGTGCAGAGTCCTGCACTTAGGACGGAAGAATCCCATGCACTGTTACAGACTAGGGACCGAATGGCTAGGAAGCAGTTCTGCAGAAAAGGACCTGGGGGTTACAGTGGACGAGAAGCTGGATATGAGTCAACAGTGTGCCCTTGTTGCCAAGAAGGCTAACGGCATTTTGGGCTGTATAAGTAGGGGCATTGCCAGCAGATCGAGGGACGTGATCGTTCCCCTTTATTCGACATTGGTGAGGCCTCATCTGGAGTACTGTGTCCAGTTTTGGGCCCCACACTACAAGAAGGATGTGGAAAAATTAGAAAGAGTCCAGCGGAGGGCAACAAAAATGATTAGGGGCTGGAGCACATGACTTATGAGGAGAGGCTGAGGGAACTGGGATTGTTTAGTCTGCAGAAGAGAAGAATGAGGGGGGATTTGATAGCTGCTTTCAACTACCTGAAATGGGGTTCCAAAGAGGATGGATCTAGACTGTTCTCAGTGGTACCTGATGACAGAACAAGGAGTAATGGTCTCAAGTTGCAGTGGGGGAGGTTTAGGTTGGATATTAGGAAAAACTTTTTCACTAGGAGGGTGGTGAAGCACTGGAATGGGTTACCTAGGGAGGTGGTGGAATCTCCTTCCTTAGAGGTTTTTAAGGCTTGACAAAGCCCTGGCTGGGATGATTTAGTTGGGGATTGGTCCTCCTTTGAGCAGGGGGTTGGACTAGATGACCTCCTGAGGTCCCTTCCAACCCTGATATTCTATGATTCTATGATGGCTGTTCCCGGCTGCTGAAGTCTTAGGGGAGCCCCAAGGCTGCTCTAAACTGTGAGGGCCAGCACAGAGCCTGCGTGGGGCTCAAGACGTCACAACTAGTTCCTTGATGGTGTGTGCATGCACATACGCACAACCATGCACATACCACCCCCAAAGCATCCAGCAGAGACTGGGCACAGCAGGGAATGTGGCCCAGAGTGTTAAAATAAATACTATGTTTTAAAAAGAGAGAACATATTATGTCTTAGAGAAGCTGTTTTTATACTGCAGTTTCAAATGAATCTTATTTTCATGTAATGGTATCGCTTTTACTGTGATAATGCATGTTATGTCTGGTACAGAAGTGGCTAGGAAGCCCACCTTTTACTGATCATCCAGAGTAAGGTACCTTATAAATAAGAGCATAAAGTGTCAAAACTTGTGTGGTCAGAGTTTTAGGTTCAACACTGACTATATGTGGTGGAGATGATGATGCGGAAATGCCTGTCACAGTGGATCTGCCAAAGCAATGTGTGGTGTAATTTGTGCTGCCCTTACGTGGCCTCAATTCAGCAAAGTACTTAAGCACATGAAAAGTTAAGCTTAAGTGCTTTTCTGAACTGGGCAATATACTAAATTGGGGCCAGAGAGCACAGAGGTGCATGGATGTTTGAGGCTTTTCTTTTTTGAGCACACATGCAAATTGAATCTTTCATGTCTGTTACTGCAATGATCTCGCTGCACCCAGTAATTTTGGCTTTTCCAGGGAAAGTTACTTACTCATCTTCCCTGCTTAGAAATTGAGGAGGGGGAAAAGCAAATTTTAGTGAAAGAGGGAAGACGCACGGTTCTAACTTCTCAGAAACAAACCTGCCTATAAAATATCTCCTCTCCCCTTCTAATATGAATATTTATTTGCTTAAGGAGGGCTGTTTGGATTCACTTATGAGCAAGGTAAATATAGGTTGTCTAAGCAATTACTAACTGGGGACATAAAATCATCTGCAAAATTTAGAGGTGTAAACACCAAGAATGGAGACAATTCGTTTAGAGTGGTACTTCAACTAAGCTAATTTAGGGTTAGGCCTGTTCCTATAAATATTCTGTGCTCTTAACTCCTTTTGGCTTCCAGTGGGAATCCCATACATTTATAGGATTGGGTCCTTGAAGTGTAAGGTCTTTGAGGCAGGGATTCATGACTGTCTGTGTGGCATAATTCTCGCTGTATAAATAGAATATAGCAATTTAAGGGGCTACAGCTAGATGTACCAGGATGAGATCATGAAAATGAATGATAAATTTTCCTGTGAAATTCCCAAACCCCAGGGGAAGCAGCGAGAACCTCATCCTGGAAGAGATTTCAAACTGGACTAGACAAAGGACTTAAGAAGGTACTATAGAGAGTAATCCAATATGGGCAAGAAGATAGAGTAGATGAGACTTAATGGGTTCTTTCTATCTCTGGTTTTATCCTTGGACTTAAAAACCTTTTTTGTAAGTCTGATCATTTTATTTTATTTTGTTGTATATTTAAAAAAGGTTGAACCTTTTTTAAATATGATTGATATATTTTTATAAATTTGCTACTCCTGCTGGTAAAATTTGGATTATATACATGATGAATGTTTAGAGGATATGGTATTTTCATGGGACTGGCAGATGCTTTTAAAGTTCAAAAAAAGGTAAGGAAAATATTTTCCCCTAATACTTTGAAGCAGTTTTTAGGAGGTGAGGAAGAGGAGAATGAAGACATATAGGGACTTTGTGTTTTGTTTTTTTAACATCATTGTAACAAATTGAAATTCTACCTCTTTTCCGAGGTGTTAGTTAAGTTTTAAGAGCTTCAGAAAGTTGGAAATATATATATGGGAAGAGCATTAACAGCCTTTCTTGCATTATTGTATTTTTAAAGAATGGTAACTAAGTTATTTGGTTGTATATCCTTGTGTTGGTGGTTTGGGAATAATTGAAGTCCTTTGATATTTAGTATCAAGTATAAATAGCAGCACATTTTCCACTTACTACTTATTTATATAACATTTAATTTAAAACAAAACAAAAGTGAGGATTGAGATCATCTTCCGTATATGGCTTATATTGTCTAGAGATGAGTTGAAATATGTTGGTTTGTTTTGTTTTTAAATCAGTTTGTGTAGAACTTCTTTTCCCTTTAAAGAATGAAACATTCAATAGTGTTGCAGTTATACTGGACAGGAAAGAAGTTTCAGAATTGACTGGCTGCACCCTTAATCCTTTGATATCCTGTAAGCAGAACAAAGTTCTGGAAATGTCAGGCTGATGTAACAGTGCTTCATATGGAGAACATTAGCTGTTCCTAGATTAGATTTATAGAACGTAAAATAGATTCAAGATCATAATCATGTCAGTGCAACCTTTCCAACAAAAGAGCAATTACCCATTGTTCAGCCTTTGTTAGAGCTTGTTGTTTATTTTGTGGTTGGTTTTGTTTTTAAAAGCTGAATTGGAAACCCAGTATTCTCTCTAGAACTACCAAGAGTTTGTAAAGTCCAAGGAAAAAGTCAGGTGTCATAGTTTTGATGACATGATGTTATGAAAATTATAGACAAGGAGTTACATTGTATACAAGCATCTATTTCAGATGGTGATAAGATGTGCACAAAAGCTATTTAGATATGTATCTTAATGTAATTTATATTCTGAGGGGAAATAACTACTCTGATCAAAATACATTCTACTTAACATTACTTCAATTGCAAAAGCAACCAGAAAAACAGGAAATCACTTTATACTTCATATGACTAGATTTTTCAAAATGTAATATGCATCCCTAGTACATTTGGACTTCTTAAAAAAAAAAAAAAAAAAACAGTGCTAGAAACTAGCAAAATGGCCTGTTTCCATTTGTAATTTAAGATTTTAAATAATATGAGAAAAAGCAGATTGAGAAATAAATTGTTCTGGAGTCAGTGAGTTCTGAACACACGGCTTTGAAGTATCCAGTTTATAATTATGTTTAATTGACTAGGACTCGAGTGGTGGTAGATTCGAAAGTCAGCTGGAGCTTATGTTTGTTCAGTTCTTTTAAACTTATCCTTATATTTGAAAAAAATGCTGTTAAGAAAATTCTCTCCATCACATTCTTTCTTCCGTCACTTTCCCATGACAATCTTGTCCCATTAAATGATACAGTACTACTTTAATTAAAAAGAAGAAGCATGTTTTGTAATCTTGCTAATCTTTTGGTTTATCTATGCCTATAGAGCAGTGTCCCAGAGAGGGATAGTTCTTGTATTTAAATGACAGCATTTAATCTGTGCAGTTCAGGTTATCCTTGCTTTAATGCAGAGCTTTTACATTATACTCAGAGGGTTCCAGTGATATATTTTTTCAAGCTGCATCATTTTGGTCCCTTTCTTTAGCATGTATCCAGTGTAATAGTGGAATCTGATACTGAAATTTGAGGAAAACTGATAACCCAGACTATTTTGGCACATTGCTACTGTAGCACATGTTTTAAAAGTGCCAATAGGGAGTCCCACATATTTTACTTGTTGGAATCTCCATTATGCTCCCCTCTGCCTTCACTGTTGATTTAATATGCAGTTTTACCCATGAATCTCACAGTTGCATGCTGTGAGCCTCTACCAGCAGCTGATGCTGTACTGAGAGTTAGTCGATCATCAGAAAGATACTGTGGTATTTTGCTTGATATTAAAGTTAGATTGTATATTTATCAGCGGTGGCTGAATTAATTTGCACAAATCTTAGAACTTAAACTAACTTTTGCAGGATTGAAAGGAAACAGATTTTTATAGCAAAGAAAGTAGCTTTTGTTATCTTAATTTTCAGGTGCCCAGCTTGCGACCTCTTTGATGGGGCCTAGTTTTCAGAAAGTGCTGAGCACTTGTCTGTAAAAAAAAAAAAAAACAGGATCCTGTAAGGTGCCTCAAACTGAGGCACCAAAACCACATATTGGTTCTAAAAATCTTGGCTCTTGGGCCTGTATGTGTAATTCATTCTCCTGCACAAGCAGGGTCAGAATACACAGACTTATAAACCATCTCTCGCCTCCTCAAACTGCCCCTTATACAAGTTGCAGAGGAGGGTGACAAGAAAAAACTTTGTGATACCTCGGAGTTCTCTCTTGTGGGGTAAGTGCCCAATGCTGCTGTTTGGACATTTTCAGGAAGAAATGAAGGAGTCATTCGAGTAGCTTGGCAACCTCTGCTAGGGTCCACATATGCATCAACACCTCATGGTCAGTGGCACTGAAGATACTATAATAGATCTAAAAGAACAGGCATGGATGCCTGAGCTTCATTCATTTCTAGATCATCAGACAACATCGCCACCAATACAGTCTCTGTTGTGTACCTAGATTTAAATTCAATTGACTGGGGTCACGGAGGCCTGTGACATTGCTAGAGTTGTTTGGGCATGACCTCCTCTATAATCTTTGGAGTGGGGCTAAGTAAGCACCTGTGTCAAATGACCAAGGGTTGAACAATTGCTTCTCTGACGCACGTTGGCACCTTGCCTTCTATAAGAGGCATTGAGAACAGATTCCAGCAGTGTTCCCCATCATCTTCCTGCTGGCCTCCACCAGCCAGGAGGCATACAGGCTGGAATCTATCTCTTTCCCCCATCCCCACCCCTCCGGCACCTCAGAAGCTCCATTGGGTGAGTGGACCAAAACTGAAGCAGAAAAATCCCCGATTGAAAACTAGACCCTGTTGAAGTCAATGGCAAAACTGCTACTGACTTCAGTGGGGCCTGAGTTTCACCCTCTTTGTATGCCCATTCTGTTACCATGGGGTCAGAGAGCTCCATCTGGATCCAAGTGATTTTATTCACAAGCTTATTTGAAAATTACTCCTGGTAAGAAACACTCGACTCCATCTAGGCTAGGCTGTGGTGAAGGTGAAGAAAACTTCTCTGCCTCCTATGAACCACAGCATTATATTTTAGAAACTCTTTCTGCCAGAGTCAAATTCAGAACAGGACCCCTTACCCTCAGGGATCTTGCACTCTCTTCCCTCTTTGTCTGATGTGGGAGGGATAGCTCAGTGGTCTTGCACTCTTCCCTCTTTGGGGGCGGGATAGCTCAGTGGTTTGAGCATTGGCCTGCTAAACCCAGGGTTGTGAGTTTTTAATCCTTGAGGGGGCCATTTAGGGATCTGGGGCAAAAATCTGTCTGGGGATTGGTCCTGCTTTGAGCAGGGGGTTGGACTAGATGACCTCCTGAGGTCCCTTCCAACCCTGATATTCTGTGATTCTATTCTATGATTCTATGTATCAGTGAGGTCTGAACACGCAGCTTTGGTGATCTGTGAGGCTAAAGCCATGGAAGAGAACAATTAGGAGCTGCTGTATCAATAGTATGAATATGAAGAACAAAGTAATAGGGTATGTGGTCAGGTGGCATAAGCACTCTCTTCACAGCCCCCAGCAGGGTGCCCAACCAGCTCTGGTAATATTTCTGGGTGAAATTTTAAAGTGACATGTAAAGCCCCAAATGGGTGATCCTACAGCAGCTGTGATCAATGAGGGGGGGGCTTTATTAAATGCTAGAAAGTATTTGAGTGGTGGCCCTTTCACAGTGGTTTTTGTTTGGTAGTGCTCCCACAAGCTTACTCAGAGTGTGTGAGTCCAGCCATGAAACAGCTCTCAATTAGGAAGTGACCATTGGGTGATGGCATGCAGGTAAACATACCAAAAATCCTCTGTTTCAGAATTTTCGTGTCCAGCACTGCCACAAGAAGTAGCCTTTTTCACAGGATGAAAGCTTACCCAGGTCAGATATGCAGCTGTAGATAAGTATGTTGTCCTGTTGGAGTGAATCAGCATGATAGGATGATCTGTTGTGAAGTTAGAAGTGGGGAAGGCCTTCCACAGAAAAGAATTTGGTGCATCACTAAACAGTCTCAACTTATTTCCAGTGCTGAGGTACTACCAATCATCACTATGTTCTGCAGATATGTTACCTCCTTACAAGAGACTTGTACTCCAGTTGTGTTTCATGGATTAATCCTAAGGGTATGTCTACACTAGAAACTTCAACGCGCTGCTGCGGGATCGTTCCCATGGCAGCGCTTTGAAGTGTGAGTGTGGTCGTGTGCCCACCGCTCCTGGTAATCCACCTCCACCAGGGGATTAGCTCCCAGCACTCGGAGCCTGTCTACACTAGCGCTTTAAAGCGGTCAGACTTGCTTTGCTCAGGGGGGTGATTTTTCATACCCCTGAACCAGCAAGTTAGAGAGCTATAAAATGTAAGTGTAGACAAGCCCTAAGTGTTCTGACTGTGCTCTTCTTTGCAGATCTTTCACAAATAAAATAGGTGCTGATGGCTGGGTTTGTTTGTTAATAACAGTTTGGAGAATTAGAATCATCTGTGAAAGTTAGAATAACAAATATGAATGATACAGTTTTGTACGCTGGCAGGCAGACAGTGCTAATGCATAAGTTATGTGAAAGAAAGAAAAAGGTTAGTTTATTTTTACCAGATGGATTGACTGTTGTCAAGGTGCACTGAAATTGTCACAAGATGGCCTTTTTTACAAGTATTTGTATGCTCAAGAAGTTAACTGAACAAAGAAGAGCTGCTCTCTAAATTCCCAATTCTCTCCAACCATTTGAGCCAGCAGATTGCTAAGAGACTCAAGGAGACTGTTTGTGTTGGTAGTGGCCAGAGATGTATTTTTTCAATGTTGCTAGATGAAGTAGATGGTTTTGGTACTGTTCTTTAATTTATTCTGTTTTCTCCGTGCCAATTTCTGTCAATACATACCTGGCAGAAAGAAAAAAGGAATCTGCTTTTATCCTGAAGCACTGATGAAAGGTAGCCCTATTTCAGCTGCTGGAAAGGCCTGAACTGGGCTGAATATAGAATGTAGGACAGCCTGCTCACAGCTGCCTCTCTTCTCTTTTCTGGGCAGGGTGTTGACCCTTTGGAATTTGCCTCTCCTCCCCATGTTTTGTCTGGGCACAGTTCCATGAGAATGCCTCCCCAGGGCCCCTATGGAGAATTTCTCAAAGTGATCCAGATTACTGTCTCCTACAAAAGGCTGAGCTCTTACCCTCCAGGAACCAATCCTAACCTCATTCAGCCCAGAGAAATCAGAGCCTGAACTAGGATCCCCTGCATGGCAGGCCTTTAGGCTGCCTAGGCCAGCCCATTGCCCTTTTTGTAATGCTAGTGATTTTGCCTTGCTAAGTATTTGTTTCTAGTTGTCTAAGCTTTGTCTGTGGCAAATCAATGAATTGGTTTCAGCTTAATGAATTAAATATAGGGGCAAGTGCTCTGTCTTTTTCTTTGTTGTTATGTCAAAAGATACGCTGTATATGCAGAATATTTGGTTCTTCACAGATGCACCTGAAATGTAATCGGACTGCATGAATCACACTGATGCGTAGAATTTAATTGCATTGTTTTACTTTAATCTTGTTCAAAGAGCCTAGGGCTTTTGAATGTTATATTGGGGAATATTTGTTAAATCATTTAGCATACATTGAAACAGCAGCATCTAAACAAAATCACAGCTTATTGTGCTTTCTGTATAACTTGGTTTATTAAAACATTTTGATGTCTGATAGTTTTATGCCACCCAGGATGGATTTTATCTGTGCTTGATGATGCTTCATTATTAAAAGCTTTGCCATTCAAGTCTCCTAAATAATCAGGCTTTTAATATGTATGTATGGTGGAGAAGGTCATGTGGGCTGACACAGGAACAAAAAGTACAGCAGGTTCTGGGATCATGGATTTATTCTTGGACAATGGCCAAATTTCTTTGACCTTTTTGGGCCACACCCAGTCTTGCCATGCAGTTGGTGCAGAGCAGAAACTCCTTGGGAAATAAAAATGCTAGATCTGAACTTGTGCATTGAGCCAGCCTTTTTATGCTATTGTCTTGCACTTGCAGATACAGACCTGTGATTTGATGCTTGTTTCTTATATCTGATTATTACCTTTGTTACCAGGAGAGCCAAAACAGGAAGCAGTTACAGCAACAACCCACTGTAAAGTTGCCAGTGCATAAATAACTTTCTGTACTATTTTCCTACACGTTTTGCACAGTGCTCCTGGGGTGGTTCTCCTAATGACCACATCTCGCTTCTGTGCACATTCAGCAGGAAGAGATTAGACCTTTGAATTTTCGTGTTAAAATATATGCTGTGGGAATCCTAGAGCTTTTTATTTATCACTGGTTGAATTTGGCTCAGATTTGTAAGGACTTAAAGTTGCTAACAATCTAACTGACATCAGAGCATTTTGTGGCGGGGGAGGAGGGGGAACCTTTATGATCTCAGATTCCTTTTAATTCCTAAGTGATCTTTTTGGGTACTTCTTGTACTCAACTCTCCCAATTACGTGGTCGTTATATGACTGTCATGAGATCTGTCCAGCCATGGTCCCATTTCATGAGGAACGGTTTATTCTGCTTTCTGGTGAAATGGCAGATTACGGTAACTCTACAAAATGAACTGACAGTTCAGAGTTAGTTACTGTCCATAGGTTCATTTGGATTTAGTTTATTCATACCACATTTTCCTTTTTCATTAGCATGTCAATAGTCAGCCTTTTGTGAATTTGCCCTGTCAGTAATCTTGATTCCAGGCCCATGCGCACACACAAAAATTACACTGGAATTATGCCATAAATATCTAGTTATTTAAAAGGGGAAACCCTTATTAGGACATGGTAGAGTTCTTAAAGGACACAAATAATAGGTTGAAGATTCAGAGTCAAAGTTTCAGACGAATATCAAAAGCATGGAAATTTTGTCATGGTCACTGGGATGATCTTAATTCTCCCCCAGTCCCCTGCTGACCTTGTACTGTGCTCACCTCTCTCATCTTGGAGTATTTCAGTTGAGGGGTTTTTGGTAATATGAAGATGGATAAGTACTGTTACAAGCAGTCTTCCTGCACCATCAGGACTAGACTAAGATTATGCTTCCGTAATGGTAAATACACCTCTACCCCGGTATAACACGACTCGATATAACACGAATTCGAATATAACGCGGTAAAGCAGTGCTCGGGGGGGGGGGGCTGCGCACTCCGGCGGATCAAAGCAAGTTCGATATAACGCGGTTTCACCTATAACGCGGTAAGATTTTTTGGCTCCCGAGGACAGCGTTATATTGGGGTAGAGGTGTATCTCTTAGACCAGTGATAGATACTTAAGCCTGTCAGAGAACTAGTTACTGAACTATTAGCTTCTTGTGGCTAATAGTCCCCCTTCACTCACAATCTGCAAACTAGAGTGTAATTCTAAACCTTTTATGGAGGGCTTTTACAAGCTGTGCAACTGTTAGTATGAATGTTTTCCTGGCCACTTGGCATCTGGCCTCTCTGTGGATTAACTAATTTGACATCCCCACTGTTTCAGTTAGTTGCCACAGAGGAGATGTTATGTCTGAGAAGAGGCTAATAGAGGCAGAGGATGGCCGATTTCATGAGATAATACATGGCATCAACATGCTCAAAGGGGGAGTCATATTATTTTAGGAGACTAGCTGCAACATTTAATTAGTCTTGTTTCTGTGGCCTTCCTCAGCACAGATACTATGTATGTAGCTATATGAAATAGAGGAGAACACACAGAGAACATGACACCATCAATAATCTGAGATCTGCACTAGCTGCCACTAAAGGAAGAATGGTCTAGGGGGTAGGGCACTAGTCTCGGATGTGAGTGACCTGGGGTCAATTCTCTGCTGCACCAAAATCTTCTTGTGTCACTCAATCTTTCTGTGCCTCAGAGGTGGTAGCACAGCTCTCCCTTGGTGGGGGTATTGTGAGGATAAACACATCAAAGATTGTAAGATGCTCAAAAGGAATGGGCGCTGTTTGGGTATTATAGGTACGTTTTTGGGGAAGTTCAGGTGTTGATTTTATCTTATAAAGAGCTGAAATGATTTGGGATCTGGCTTCCTGAGATGACCTCCCTTCCCATGTCATCCTGACACAGTTAAAATCAGCACCTAGTATTCCACATAGATTTAGGATGTAGCCCCATGTAGAGTACATTGCATTAGTCTGTTCTTGATGTGATAAAGGCCTGGATTACTGTAGCAAGAAATACATCAAGATGAAAGTTTGTACACTCATTTTTAGGAGTGGATGGAATTTACCACAGCTACTACCTGAGCATCTGGAAGCAGCCGCAGAAAAACCCTTACATTGCAAACCTGTTTTGTAAATGTCAAACATGCTTCCTCATCCCGGGGTGCCACTACAATCTTCTTCAGCTCTTCCCATTGCTTCCCATCAGGCTTCTAACATTACCTCAGTCAGCCAGCTAGCCCCAGCAGTTCAGCCCTGGTCACAGTCTTCTCAATAATCTCATGCAAGAAAAGAAGATTGGAGACTGGGAAATAGTTGGTGAGACTGTCAGGCTCGAGATATGATTTCTTGAGCGTGGATCTAATCGGCAAAGGACCTAATACCTCCATGCTGGACTTTACCAGCTATGACGGGCTAGAATCCAACTACCAGTAAGTTCTGCCAGATAAATTTAGAACCTCAATGAGTACAACTGGGCAAAAATCAAGCAGAGGAGGCCAAACTGCTTGTTCACCCCTACCTATTGAGATGGATCAGCTGTCACCGTCAGGGCTGTACTGGTTTGAAACCAGTGATATTGCCCACTAAGTAGACAACTCCTCAAAGCCAAAATAATCTCCTGCTTCCAATCTCCTGCTTGGATTCACTTGGCTGTCTGCCTGGATTGTTTCTTCTGATGATGATTTTGCAGAAGTTACGATGCAGAAAAGAAAGAACTTTCTCCATCTCCATTCTAGCCTTGGTATAAGACTTATTCTTTGTTGCAGTCTGACCAATATCACAATTCTAACCTCCACTCCATTATGTGTCATGTGTTGTATATTGTAGCAGGAAGGAACTGGATTGCCTACCAGGTTTTCTTTCTCTAATTTTAGTGGTGGCTTTGTAAGTTATGACTATGTAGAAATGTATGTGAATATAAAAATACATATATTTTCCCTCCCTGCTGGGTCCAGTCCTAGCCTAGTGCATTCTAGCTGATCTCAGTACTTAAATGACATTTTGCCGTTCATCTTTGTAAAGTGTTTTGAGATGTGCTAGTTTGAAAGTCCTTCTACTGTCCTGTCCTGTTTGTAAAGAGAATTTGTATCTCATTTACTTAATATGGCATCCAGCTTGGCTTCAGCACCTGAGTATGCACATGAACTTTTGAACCCACGGCATTTGGCCCAGAGTATTGCCTGTGGGATTGATACTCATTTAAATAAATGAGTATTTGAGGTTTGCCTGGACATGAAGTAATGGAGATAATTGCAGAACCATTTGGCTTTTAACCGCAGATATCAACGGGCTTTTTTTTGTGTGTGGGGGGATTTTTTTTTTTAAAGAAATTTTCTGTATTTAGCTTAACTAAATAAAGACATTAATCTTAAATCTCTGCTACCTCATGTAGCTTGGAAATTATGGTTAATACAAAACTTCCCCAAAACTTTCCGGTGGAAGGAATTGTAATGTTATTTTTAGCTGTCTCAAGCAGGAGACTTTCATCTGAAAGGAGTCCATTGATTTACCTCTGTTGCATAGCTCCAGGGTCTCGCGAGTGGATTATCTCCATGCTTCAAAATGATACCTGTGTACCACTTGTCTGCTCTTCCTCTTTTTTTCTACACTTTTCCCTTTCTGTTTTTAAAAATGTAATTTCAGAAAGTGTTTAGATTCTTTCCTGTTTCAGGAAAACAGAAAGAAGAGATGGGCAATAATTGGCTCCCTCATGTAGAGTTTATGCCATTAATTCTTCAGCAGAACACTGTGATTTCCTGTTGGGGATACACATTTAGGGTTGTGTGACAGATTTTAGGAGTCTATTGCTTTGCCTTAATATTTAATACAGTAAGCAGTAAATACACACTGCAGTATATTTAAGTTAATGTTAGCTGCTAGGTAGCCTTAAAATTCACATACAGACTTAAAAAATGCTTAAAAATGTCTTTAATTCCTACCATAATCTGCAAGGTGGAGTCAATGCATTATAGCAGGGATTTCTATATATGGTACAGATATATGTACAGTAGTTGACAGCTCTCTACCCTTTGACTGGATGAGATTGTGCATTTGCTAGCCTTTAAGAATTTTCTTGGTTACAATCCATTAACTGGAACTGATGACCATAGGATACCTTAATATCTCCAAACTGGAAGCCTCATGCCCAACATAACTTTGTCATGAAAGAAATGCATATAACATTTGTAAATTTGTGCATGTCTTTTGCAGAGCTGTGACAGAAATGTCAATTTTTAAATTTGAGAGTTTTTTCCGTATATTCAGAAGTCCATCAAGAATGAGTACAGTAAATTTCAAGGTTCTAACTTAATGGGAGCCTGACAGTTGAGAGTCAACCTGTTACAAGCTTGTCTGCTTGTGTCTACGCTGTATGCACACAGCATTCAAGCTACTCATCTAATTGTTTTCAGGCTGTCTACATTGAAACTTATTATAGAATTTATGGGTGCCTTGTGGCCCTCCAATATATAATCAGGCATTTAATGGAACAACAATGGTGTTAGCATGTTATGGATGCCAAATGATTATAGTGAATCATTTTGAATCTACCTTGGCAATCTTTCTTTGAGTCACAAGAAAATGGAAACATAATTAAACAAAGAATGGTTACCTCCACATGCTTTGCAATTTTAATATCCTGATGCTGAAAAAATCTCCAAATGATAGTAAAAAGGAGCTTCTGTCTAGAATAACTTTAAGAAGATAAAGGACCATCTGGTACAGGAGGGATTGTCAAGTGGATAAGGCACTGGACTGAGACTCAGCAGACCTGAGTTAAACTTCTAGCTCAGCCACAGCCTTCCTGTGTAACCTAGGGCAAGTCACTTAATCTGCCCCATGTCTCACCTCCCCACCTGTAAAATGGGGATAGTTTCCTCCCACACAGGGGTGTTCTTGAGAATAAAATCTAATGATTATGTGGTGCTCAAATGCTACAGTGATAAGGACCATGTAGTTACCTAGATAGATCTCAGAAATACTGAACATAAAAGAAACTGAATGGCCCAGGGTATGGATAATGAAATACAAAGTCTGTCCCTTCTTGATCACAGTTTCACAGGTACTCATTACCACCATCTATTGGCAGTAGGATGGCCACGTATATAGGGTCTTCTGTACTCTGCAGCAAGCTGTGCCTGAGTTCTGTGGCAAGGTTCTCTGTGGTTTCTCTGGCAGCCTAGATATTTTTCAACAACTTAAATTTAATGATGGAGGCTTTTTATTGAATGACACTGGAAAATATATAGTAGCCAGAACAGTGTTCCCTGTGTTAGTTTCATATTACAACCACAAGCTTATTTTATGCCACCCACACACTAAATTTTCAAGGTAAGACAGAATTATTTTACAAAATGTATAACTACATTATAATAATCATTGGGGAGAAGGTGGAAACTGGAGGCTTTGACAACTGCATAGAAAGGGATAGCTAGGGCTTTTGATTCCTGAGAAGGTATAGGAGGCAGTTTGATCACACAGGAGATGATTGAAATTTTCCTCTCTCTTTCCACTTTGTGGAGCCAGGTGGATGTGGCTTTAAGTTTGTGGCTATGGGGAGTGTGTGTACGTGTGTGCGTGCGTGCAAGAACTCCTAATTTCCCCACCTTCCCCAACAACCATCTGGCTCCAGTATCTTCCATTGCATCGGGCAAAGATGGACAAACACGTTAATCGTAACTGGAGGTTTGTTCTAAAACACTCAGAAGTGAAATAGTTAAGTGCTGACACTTAAATGTTCATTGTTGGGTGCTTGGGGCGTCTCACACCTCTGTGATTTCAACCTGTCTGTCATCTTAGGAAGACAGCTCTGCATCGGTTCACACTCATTTCACATCTCGAAGATTATCTTCACAACCATAAGAGCTAGAAACAATTATTTTCACAGTGAAGGCTTACATTTTGAAGCAAGATTCCACAGCTATGAAATCATGGAATACACACTGAATGGACATAAAGAATGAACTACCCTGGGGGTGGCTACTTCAGACCAGGAGTGACATTCATGGGATTTACATTGCTTATACTGTGTCAGTTCAGAGGGTAAATGGAAAATGACTACTTCCAGACTTGTCAATCTGAAATTTTCTCTTTGAACTAAATCCATTTACCTTTTATTTTTAAATTAGGATTATTCAAAAAATGTTTGTCAAAATGATTTTCTGACCAATAATGCCGTTTCAGTGAAACTGGATTTTTTCACCAAGTTGTGTACATTTCTGTGAGATTTTGTTTAGAAAAAATGGGGGGGAAATTCAAAAATGTTGAAACATCCCATTTGGACACTTTTTCAGAATGGAAAGTTTCAATTTTCAGTTTGAAATTACTTTTTGTTATTTAAATTTACTATATAGATATAGATATATAGCTATAGATAGATTTTAATTGCTTTATTTTTATTTTGATCTATATATCTATCTAAATGAAATGTTCCAATTGACCCAAAATAAATTTTTTTCAGAATTTAATTTAAGAAAAATAATGGAATTTTGGCTTTTCTTCCCAATTTGGGATGAATTTTTGTTCTTTTTTTGCGGAATGGAAATCCATTTTCTGACAAGCTCTATGTATGGGTAATATAGTGGACATAGACTGCATGACTGCCTCCTCACCTTAAATGTTATGTGGTAGAAGAGTTGTTCCTTCTTTGTCTAGAGATGTTAGCACTTAATTTGTGTTACACCATTTCCTAAATACATTTGTACAGAGCATGAGGTTTTTGTTTCCAGAGGGAGGTGGTCTCTAGATAGGCTTGCTGGAGTGGCAAGAGCACCTTCAGGTCAAAATATGATCAGATTTGTTTCAACTATTGTATTAGAAGTGATGGTTTTTCCTCTCTTCTTGTCTGCCCCACAGGTAATAAATGTTGACGGAACAATGAGAAAAACTCTACTAGAAGATAAGCTTCCTCATATATTTGGGTTTACTTTGCTGGGGGACTACATCTACTGGACAGACTGGCAGAGACGAAGTATTGAAAGAGTTCACAAAATAAGAGCAAGCAGGGATATCATCATAGATCAGTTGCCAGACCTAATGGGCCTCAAAGCAGCAAGTGTGACCAAAGTGTTTGGTAAGTATGAGCAACGTGAAATGAAATTGAGACACTTTTTCCAGAGGGTTTTGCTTTTGTTAAACAATAACATTCACCCCTTTTGGAATAATCATGTTCTAATATGTTCTAATGCTGTTTAAAGGGAAACTACCTTTTTTTGTGAAGCTAGCGTAGTGAAAATATCACAAGAGAAAAGCCTGCTTTCATGAGGATTGCCATCAAAAAACTACCATGTATGAAAATACACCCGATCATTTCTTTTGAAAGTGCAGATTAATGCAATAAGCAAAATGGAAGCAGTTTTCTTGGTCTACTATTCTTAAACAATAGGCAACTATTCATCCACTGTGTCAGTGAGGAGGCAAAGTTTTGTAGCCTATTACAGCATTTCAGTGAAGTGATGGACATTTGTCAAACATCTTTTCCATGCTTTTTCCTCTGTAATGGTTAACCTAAGGCGTATCCTGCCACAAGCTAAGAGTGACACGATCAGATGTGCGTGATTTCCCTGGTTTGTATGCTGAATTCCACAAAATGCTGTAGTTCCTGCTGCTGTGTCTTCCTAACCTCTTAGTGACAGTAAACATAAATACTTTGCAGAGCTTCTGTCGCGTGTTGTGATATGTAACGGATTTAATTTCCATATCTAATGGAGGAGGAATTGTCTACTTGCTCATATACTCTTGCTAGTGGGGGCGGAGAGATGGTGAGGTGATCCAAATCAAGTACTACCACTAAGCCCCTACTAGTTTTCCCTCACTAAGCTCCTATCTGCCCCAGTTCTTACACCTGCACCCCTATACAGTTTGGCATCCCCTGTGCATGTCCCTTACTGTCCCCTCTGGTCACAGTAGGATCTCTTCCACTGTGTCCCCTCTTGCTTCCGACGCATGGCTGTGACAGACTGTGTACATATGTCTGTCACACTGTTGCTGCCTTTATCCACAGTAATCTGTACATACTACTAGAAAGGCAAGAAACTGCTCTGTGCAGCAGACCAGTGAAGAGGAATAAGAGGTGGGAGTCTTGCAGGCAGGCAGTTTATCTCATACGGCCTGAGAACTGGGAAAGCAGGACGTACACACTAGCCCTCGTGACCTCAGAGCCACAGAAGAGAGGAAGAACCACCTTGCAAATTGCTGAGAAAGGGCAGAGGGAAGGCCCAGCCAGGACTCCAGTGGGTCCTGTGGGATTCTCTTGCTTGGGGAGGCAGAGAAAAAGTTGTGGGCTGAAGCTCACTGTGAGATCTTTTGGGAGCACACTGAATTTAAAACCCAGTTTCCTTTGGGGGACATATTTGTTTTTCCTATTGTCACCCTGTTTTTCCAGCACAAACGTCTGATGATTTTCAGACTGTGGGTCTCCCAAGGTAGGACAATATTCTGTACTGGGTTCAGTTGGAGAACAACTAAGGAACTTGTTCTGTGGCTTGCAGTCAGAACAAGGCCACCTGAACTCAAAGAGAGGCACTTAAATCTAGACCCAGGCATGGCACTAAAAAAGAAATTGAATGATGCCACATTTAACAGCAACCGGGATCTCTAACCTGATCACACTCTCAGTTCATCCTAGAAGAGCTTCAGTGTAGGAATAGGAGCACTGGAACTGGTTTCAGGCCCTAGAGCAGTGGCTTTGAAACTTGCAAGGTGCTGAGTATGTCCTGTGAGTTGCCAAGCAGCCTGAACTCTTACTAACTTCATTAGCTCTTAGTGGCATCAACTCATTCACTCCACACATGTATACACTGTCTGGCACAGTGGAGCTCTGACCTGAGTGAGGAGGCCTTAATATACTACTGTAGTGGTCAAGATACTGAGCACCATCTCAGGAGATGCTCAGCATATAGCAATATCATGCCCTCTCTTGTACAGATCTCCATACCTTCTGTGAATCATGTGGGTACCGTAATTTAGCCCTCAGTTTGTAACATGATATGCTGTGAAATGGGTAATTCCCTAATGCAGCAAATACCATAACACACCAGTACAGACAGATACTGCAAATTAAATTTCGCGCTAAACTACCCAAGCCCATGAGTGTATGCATAAAGATAATAGATTTATAGAAATATTTTTGTGGTCATTTTACAGTATCACTCTGGCTTGCCCCTGAATATTTACTTTGGTTACATACATCTTAAAAAAATCATCATACTAGCTTATTTATCAAGGTCACTCACTTTAAATAGGCCTGGAAGGGTGCAAAGTTCTGCAATGAAGCCACACAAAATAACCGTAACAAAGAAAATATTTGTACATGATGGAGAGCCAGATCATCCGCCGGTGTGAATCAACATAGCTCCACTGAATTCAGTGGAGCTAGGCTGACGTACACTAGCTGAGGGTCAGGTCTGGAATCTTTGTCCCCTATAAAAGAAAACTAAACTTGGATTGGACTGGACTGACTTTTGAGACTTAACCGTAGTAGCAATTTTAAAAAAATGGCTATATCTCTGTTTGCAACTGCTGAAAAGGGGCATTCATTTTGTTCTCCGCTCCCATCTCCATCCCCACCCCATCTCCTGCCAACCCCTCAGCATTTGTTCATAGGCACTCTGGTTTACTTGACCAAAATAGGGGTGTGTGGTGATCTTATTGGAATTATACTTAATGATGAATCTCAGCAGTTGATTGGATTTAACAGCTGGGAAAAGGAGCTGCAGTTGTTGAGCTCTGTTCTCACCAGCGCATGTCATTGAACTCAAGCACATTTAAAAATTCAACTGAGATGAAGATCAGTTGCCTGGCCAAAAATAAACAGACAAAACAAACACAACTGTCTGTTTTTAGTACAGGAATGAAATCTGTGGAGAAAAACAGAAGAAAATATTTGGAGAGGTTATCAATATTATAAGAAGACTAATACTAGCCTTTAAATCCATGGGTTGAGAGGAAAAGATCTGAGTTGGTTTTTGGACCCCCGTTGACATTTACAGTAATACGTTATCTCATAAGTCTGTAAATACATTGCCTGTGATTCCATCCCAGACAGTTTTATCTTTAATTGACCACTGTCTCCTTTTCAGGAACCAATCCTTGTGCTGAGAATAATGGAGGCTGCAGCCATCTGTGTTTCTTCACACCTCTGGAGACTAGATGTGCTTGTCCCATAGGACTGGAGTTGCTGAGCGACATGAAGACCTGCATCATTCCTGAAGCCTTCCTTGTTTTCACCAGCAGAGCAGCAATTCATAGGATTTCCCTTGAAACCAACAATAACGATGTAGCTATTCCTCTAACTGGTGTCAAAGAGGCGTCTGCTCTGGATTTTGATGTGTCTGATAATAGAATCTATTGGACTGATATTAGCTTAAAGGTATTATTAAAATTTGAATTCCCTGAATATGAAGCCACAGTATAGTCCCTTTAATCTAACAAAGATCTGTTTGTTATATAATATGGCACGTATTATATCGGATGTCTAAATCTTGGCTGCCACATGCATTGAATCCATAAATTAATCTGTTTCAGACATGCTTTCTGCATGTCACATACCATGGTAATTTGAATGCCTAGGTTGGCACTCTACTAAACTTGCTAATCTTCTCTTCCCCCCCCCCCCATTTTAATTTTGAATCCATTCTAGTTAAAGTATTAAAATTTGGCAAGTAAACGTGGGTCTCTTATCCTTAGCTGTGGCTCCCACTTGCTGCGTTTCAGTGAGGGAGCTTATTAAGTTTTCATGCTAAAAAATATCAGTGTGTTTCAGCAGCAGTTTGAAATTTGATATGTGACATTTCTGGTTTATATCCAGGTGTAGGCAAAGGAGAGTGTTGTATCATCCATCAGTGTTGTTTAGTTTTCTTTTACATGAATTTAGTGGTGGAAAATGTCATATTGATATCACTGGAAAATGAACTCCTCTGTTTAGCTTCTTAATAGGTACACCACAAACTGTGGAAGCTCTTCTGCCAGAGTGCTTCAGCTGTAACAGGGCAGGGATCGCTTTTAGAGATCATGGGGATAGTTCAGTTTCCATAGCTTCCAGACCCTACTGAGACTAACTCGAGTGTCTGTTCAATGCTGGTAGTGGGTTTTGTGTGTTGACACCTTTCCACTAGGAACTGTGCCAATGTAATAAATTCATGTGCTCCAGACCACACACACAATTACTAAATAAATAACAACGCACCTTGGGAAATGGAACTAGTGTTCCCTTAGCTGTTCATAGAACATTCTACTGCTATCCTTTTTATCGGTCAACCACTAGAAGGCAACATCTTTCCTTCAAACTCTCTCTCACTTGAGCGCACACCAACTCGCTCACCTTGAAATGAAAAACCTTCCCTGGAGTCCTCCTATCTCCCAGTATGTTAATTCATTAGTTTTTTCAAGTTGTCATGAAATTGGATAGTGATGTAGACATAAGCTATGTAAAGTGGTTACTCGGAATGGACTTTGGTCCCTAAATGGAGAGCAAAAATTGTATTCTGGCTCCAGATGATATCACTAGATACTGTGGGGTGGCCATTTTACATGCACATTGTTATCACAGGTTTCTTGTGTGCTATGTACATATTCCTTGCTGCATGACCAGCTCTGTTAAGTGTATACAACTCACACTCCTCATTAATGCTGAGACAAACTTTGAGTAATACAAGAAAACCAATCAGCTAATTCCCTTTTCTCCAAATGAAGATACATTCCTATATAGGTTGAAAACACTGCAAAGAATAAACAGAGAAAAGAATTTGGGCCAAAATTTTAAAAGTGAACAGGTATGTGGGGTGGGAGGCTCAATATCTGGGTGCCTACCTTGAAACTCTTTGAAGGGACCTGATATTGAGAGGGTGCATGCTCAGCACTTTCTGAAAATCACATCCCTTCGTGCATCTCAAAGAGGGTATCCAAAATCAGTAGTAATTTCTGAAAATTCAGGCCTTCTTTATCTTGTGAATTAATATGTTTCTGTTATCAGTATAGATTATATAAATATGAATTGCAAATACTTTCAGCATTTAATCCTTGGGGATTTACATTTGAATTTTTGTTGAACAATAACCCTCAGAATTTTGATCCCCTAATTTGATGTGTGTCCATAAGGTACAGTAATATTTTCACACAATTGTTTTCCAGACCATAAGCCGGGCATTCATGAATGGGAGCTCTGTTGAGCATGTGATTGAGTTTGGATTAGACTACCCTGAGGGAATGGCAGTAGACTGGATGGGAAAGAACCTTTACTGGGCAGATACTGGAACCAATAGAATTGAAGTAGCGCGCCTGGATGGACAGTACAGACAGGTTCTTGTGTGGAAGGATTTGGATAACCCAAGGTCTTTGGCTCTTGATCCTACTAAAGGGTAAGGAGCATTATTTATTGTTCGATGAGCATAATAATTAATAACATATATTTTTTACAGCATACTTTGTATTTCTCTAGCACCGTTTCATCAGGGAATCTTAAAGGACTTTATAGCCATTAATGGGGTAATCACCATAGTACCTCTGGGAAATGGATAGGGGCTATAAAGCAAAATTTAAAATCCCTGTCAATTAACTTTTGCTGTCTTTGTTTCAAAAAGCAAAAGCAAAATTTAACACACACTAATTGGCTGCATACAGTTACATGGGATATTCCAGCTTGCAATAAGTGTGAGTCAAATGTAAATTAGAAAAATCGGGGGATGTATTGTGTGACACGTCCCTGTTTTAAAACATGTTGAATTCACTTCATTGACCACTGAAATCTGAGTACTTTAGGGGTGGAATTCAAATGTCAAACACATTCATACCAATGGCAGGAAGTAAAGTGGCATTTACTTCTATTCAGTTGTAACTGCAGGGGAATTTAGTTAGGTTGCAACACCTGAATCTGATTAGGACATGAAGCTTAATACCCTTACTGATTGTGAAAATTCCACAGTGCCCTTCAGCACCACAAGTGGTCAGGGCCCTGGTTTTATCTCTCATCTGAAAGAATTAAGCAATTAATCACAAGGAGGCATGCAGTGGTTGGGACAGTAGCAGACTTAAGGAGTACTGGGCTTGATCCTGCACAGTCCTGTGCTAAGCACTCTGGCCCTATCCATCAAAGCGCACGTGCTTAACTTGAACTCAGTGAAATTAAATATTTATGTATTTAATTTAATTGATTGATAGCATACCAGTTACCATAGCAGTTAAAGTCTCTGGGGCCCTGGGTACCAAAGCTGGATTTGAATCCATACCATAAACTGGTGCCTGTTTTTCTTCTGTTTTTGATTGCAGTTATATGTACTGGACAGAGTGGGGAGGTAAACCAAGGATCGTTCGAGCATATATGGATGGGACAAACAGCATCACTTTGGTTGATAAAGTGGGACGTGCCAATGATTTAACTATTGACTATGCAGACCAAAGACTATATTGGACTGACCTAGACACAAGTATGATTGAGTCATCAAACATGCTAGGTAATCTGCTGTTATATTAAAAGAAACACACATCATGGTGTTTTGTACAGAACTGTGAGCACCCTGTAAGGGAATTTGGTAGATTTTTCTTTTAGAGGGTTTAATTAAAAATTGGAGTTGGTTGCCTCCAAACTAACCTTTATTCTTCTTGCATGACAGGCTTACAGCTAAGGGTTAACTCATGGATTTTTTTTTTATCCAAGCAATTTAATACATTTTGGAAGTGGTTGAATTAGACTTAAATTTCCTACCACCATTCTAGTGTGTGCTAATTAATATTTTGGAGAGTAGTAAAGTAAAATACACATGATAATGAAATTAAACATGCATAAACTTTATTTGCAAGTTTAACAAAATTGTGAGGTAAACCTTTAAAGTAATAATAAATTGGTAAAAAATGAACCAGGCTTTCTAAAGCATTTCCCATAGGGTAACAGAGAAACTGCACTTTAAAAATTACAAATGCAGGGAAAGTAAAACAATAAACATTCTATTTTTCTGACTAAAATCCTATACCAGAGAAATGATTTTACTTTTTCTTCTGTTGCTAGTATTAAATTACCCATGTCTTTTACCAGAGCAAAGAGACAGTCTCAGTCTCTTTATTTCTCCAGGTTAGGACAACTTTTTGCCTTTGGTCCAGTTTAATTGGCCCCTATTCTCTGAGTCTGCACACCTAATTCTGTTGCCTAATTCCACAACCTTGTCCCCATCCAAGGCAGATTCCAGCCACAGACTGGCTCTGCTAGTTCAGAATTCAAACCAAAATACACCTTTACGACCTGCATTCTTGGCTGTTGTAATGACGCTGTATAGTTAGCTAAACATTCTATAGAATTAATCTCACAACATTTACATGTGTTTTCCTATGAGTGTTTATTAGAACTTCAAAAGGTTTTCTGCCGTTAAGGCTTATTAAATTTTTACATTAACATCGACAAGATGGCTAATTGAATAAAGGAGGGAATTGATAATACTGTATTTAGCACTTTGTGCAGATCTTTACATCTAAAATGCCTTATAAAAGTTAACAATTCCTCAGAAAGCCAGATGAGGTAGACAGAATTATCTCCATTTTTTAGACAAGGACACTGAGACTTGGGGAGGTTAAATGAACTGCCCGATGCTACACAACAAATTGATGGCAGTCCGAGTTAAAATCCAGGAGTTCCTGAGTTCCCTGTCCCATGTTCGTTTCCATAGACCATGCTTTCTTGGTTAGATATGAATTAATACTGCTAGAATTTCTGTATTAAAAGTATGTGGCAAAAGGTAAACCTATCATGGCATTTATATTAACTACTTCAGAGTCACTTCTGTGACATTATTGTTGATGAACCAGGTAATTCCATATTAAGCTCTTATTTTCAGGCCTTGTTTAATTTTCCATGAAAAAGCTACACTTTGGAATGAAACTTGTAAAGCTTTATTTTGGCGTTTTGGGGACATGAGAAATCTATTTTTCTTCAAGAAAGGTTTAGATGCTTTTTCTGTGCTCAGATCACGCGCAAACACTGCTTATTTAAGTAATAAAAATTGTAAGACATGTCATGGGCTTGGACAATAAGGACACAAGAGCCCCTGGCACATCTTGAAGAAATGTGTTTTAGGAAACCATGTAACTAGCAGCAGTACTTTGTGACTTTCTACTGCCTCTTTTTTTTCACAATGTACTGAGCAGCAGAACCCCAAATATCCGCTCCTGAGCTCACAGGTGCTGAAGCTAGAGCTGCAGGGGGTGCTGCTGCACCCCCTGCTTGAAGTGGTTTCCCTCATATACAGGGCTTATAGTGTGGTTCAGTGGCTCACAGCATCCCCACGATAAAAATTGTTCCGGCACCCGTGCCTGAGCTAAACATGTTGAATTTAACATAGTTGCATTTACTTCAATAATCCTGTATGGACACAGGTGAAAACACATGGAAAAGAAAAACTAGAAACCACTTATATATCATTAGGATCAGTATCAACCCTGGTTTACGTACATGATGGGCTGTACCCTGGCTGTGATATAGCATTGCCATTGTCGGTTGGCAGTGAGTGCTTGAGCTGCTGTTACAGAGGATGTAAGTAAATGAGCTACCGGGGGGGCGGGGAGAAGGAGGGAGAGAAGACAACCTCTGGAGCATCATAAAATAGCTCTATGATTCTCAAAGACTTTCATAATCCACAGCTTTTCCAATGGCTTTCAGCGATTGCAAGTCTTACATTCATCGCTGTGGAAAGTATATGAGAAATGCCCTACCAAATGTATGTCACTGCTTGAAATTTTTATTATGGTTATTTCTTCCAAGTAAATTTTTTATCAAAAGCTTTCGATAGGATCCCTCATCAGATTGATAAGGGAACTAAATCGCCAGAGGGCAAGAGGCAGATTTCTGGAATGGATTAAAAACTTTTTGTGGTACTGAGGGGAAATTCAGTACTCATGGCTGCTTCTCAGACTGGAATGAGATTAAATCAGCTCTGGTAAATTAAACTGGTGCTAACACTGGGACTAGGGTCAGTTAATACATTGATCACTTTGGAGAAGGAAGCAGACAGTGAACTGTTGAAGTTGACAGTGAGATATAGTTAATGACATGTAAGGAGGTTAGTAAGAACTCTGGGTGGAATTTTAACAAACTCATTGGGTAGGGGAAGTGTTACTGGATGAAAGTAAAGTGACAAAACATTGCGTGCAGTATGCAGTGATGCACACTGAGGGTCCTGTCCAGAAAAGAATCTGGGTGGGAGGTGTGGGATGAAGTATGTCTGCCCAGTGCACAGCAGCAGTGGCTAAAGCAATCTTAAATTTGTGACCAGGGGGTGTTCCCAGCCTGCTCTCAGACACTACACAGCATGTAAAAACACCCCCTTCTTGCGGTTTTGTTTACGTAACCTGGGAACTAGCGAAAAACAACATAAATTTCAACTCAACTAGATCAAATAAAGTTTGTTCATTAGTAACTCTCTGCCTAGGGTAAGTAAATTTTAAAAGAAAAAAAAATTGTAGTAAGATGGCTTTGTACACACACACACACACACACACACACACACACGACATTTAGTAGTACATCCTCAGCTGCTGTAAACTGTCAGTGCTCCATTAACTACCGTACTATGGGGTTTTCCATAATGGTTAATCTAGTCTACCTTGGCCAGTACCTGATGCTCCAGAAGGTGATAAAACCTTACATTATGGACTTCAGTAATTAAGCAGTGTCATGTGTGGGAGTGTTAGGATTCCTTCCAGATTAATACAGGAAATCATTTTGAATATCTGCATCTTCTTAAATTGCAGTTGTGGGTTTTTTACAACTTAAATCCAACTTCAGAATTCCTCTGGATCAGCTTTATCACTGATTCCCCCAGATTATCTGTATGGTACTTTGGAGCATGTTGCTTACAGTCCTCGTTTCGTATGTGTTTTAAGTTTATTTTTTATCCAGATCAAGTATTTATCAGGGATTAGGGTGTTCTTAAAGACCTTTCTCAGGATCCCATTTGGGGTGTTAAGCCTCTGACACAAAGTAATATTTCTTAAAATGACAGTAGTTCCAGTGCATCTGAAGAAGTGGTTTTTTTTATCCACGAAAGCTTATGCTCAAATAAATCTGTTAGTCTTTAAGGTACCACCAGACTCCTTGTTGTTTTTGTGGATACAGACTCACACGGCTACCCCCTTATACTTAATAGTTCCAGTGGTACTACCTCTGAAGTAAAATATTACTTGGTAGGAGTAAGGGTATCAGAATTTGGATCTTAGTGGCTATCTCTTCAGAGGAAGATATTGTGTAATTATGAACCCCAAATTCCATGATACTGACCCGTAGCAAATTATCTTTCAAAAATAAAAGGAGTTAAAAAATTACATTTTAGTCACACAGGATTAAATAACCCTTTTTTCACTTTTTTTGCAACTGAGTTTCGGTTACTACTTATGATTAGTGCTAACAGTATGAAGTTACTTTTTCAGGTCAAGAAAGGGAAATAATAGCTGATGATCTACCTCATCCATTTGGACTAACACAGTACAGTGATTACATCTACTGGACAGACTGGAACCTTCACAGTATAGAAAGAGCAGACAAGACCAATGGGAAGAACCGGACACTAATTCAAGGACATCTGGATTTTGTGATGGACATATTGGTCTTTCACTCTTCGCGCCAGGATGGCTTGAATGACTGCGTGCAAAACAATGGGCACTGTGGACAATTGTGCCTTGCCATACCAAATGGGTATAGATGTGGGTGTGCCTCTCACTATACCTTGGATCCCAACAGCAGGAACTGCAGTTGTATGTCCTTTTATTTCTTATGATATTCTTAAGCACTTGCAGCTCATTGCTGCTTCGGGTGCCTTTTACTATAGAAAGGGAAGGATTGATATACATACATCTCAAGGGTATTGGTTTTAAAGATGACTGGCAAACAGGGGAAAAAAAGGTTTGTGCCCTTTCTATGATGCATAATGAAGAGCTGAAAGGTTGGTTGGTTTTTTAAAGCCTTAGAAATAGCAGCACTGTCAAGTCTGTCTTGTTTTGCTGGATGTGTTTCTGGGGTGACTCAGATGCGTACTAGAAGCTTTCCCAGCCTTTAATTGAATGCATGGGTGGATGTGAGTGACAGTCTAAACAAAAGCATCTTTTCTCCCAAGTGTTTTAGTTAAACAAGTGTTAGCAAAAACAAAAACACAGGGTTTTAAATCCTCTGGGTAATAATCCCATCCCGTCCCAATTAATCAGGTTTCACTTCCTCTGTATGTGTGATGTCATGATCCTGCTAGTTATCCAATGGTCCATATAGCTCGTCCAGCTTGTTTCTAATGAAAAAACAAGCAGGAAAAGAAAATGTGCTTGGGAAAAACAAATGAGCTCTTAACTCCCCCACCACCAAAAGTACAGAATCAGAAAGAAGCAATAAGGGAATGTCATGTCACCTTTAACAAGCCAGGGATGACACATAAGAGTACCTGCATTTAAGACTGTAGTGTGATTCCTAACTTCACTGTTATTAGCCTGACTGCATTATCATGCCATTCACATGTTGCCTCCTATGTAATTTTGAGTATTTCATGATAGTGAAGGGAAATAATATCTCAGTGAGATAGTGTTGGGCTCATCCTCCAAAACTATGAAATTTTGAGCGAAAATGGGACTTAAGATTTAATAGCAAGAATATCAACTTGTGATCGTTTTTCACACCTCTAGATTTTTCTCTTCAGTCCTGTAGAATTTTTCCTTTAAATATTTTTTTACATGGCTAATGATTGCTACCTGTATAGTTGGGGGTTATGTTGCATTTTCTTTTCTTATGCATTTTGTTGGACTTGTTTCAGCACCCACCAGCTTCTTGCTGTTTAGCCAGAAGTCTGCAATCAGTCGGATGATACCAGATGACCAGCAAAGTCCAGATATCATCCTTCCGGTGCATGGTCTAAGAAATGTCAAGGCCATTGATTACGATCCCTTAGATAAACTGATTTATTGGGTGGATGGACGTCAGAACATTATTAAAAGAGCCAAAGATGATGGTACCCAGGCAAGTTTGTGTGTGTGTGTATATATTGTGTGTATTTAGTGTATTATCTTTTTTAGTATGTATTTTATACTTGAAGTTTTCCAGGCAGCCATCACCTTAAGCCCTGATCCTACAAAAACGCATGTGCTTGTTTAAATTTACTCACTGGGAGTAGTACCTATGGATTTGCAGAATCAGGATCTTAATTTGTATACAAAGAACAATAACCGAATACTGTCAAATAAGGCGTGTTGCCACATGGCTTATATATTACAAACTACAAACCTCAAAACTGTGATAGTTGTACAAAGACAGTCAGAGAAACTCTAGCCTAGTACCACTAGTTTACTCTTTTTATTTCACAGTAATTACACTTTTAAAAATCAGCGTTGTACTTGACAGTTTGGTGAGCATAATATGGTTATAAAAGTCCCTGGGACTAAAAACTCAGTCTCAGCCATAAAAACCACATCACATACAATCATAGAAGTGTAGGACTGGAAGGGACCTTAAGAGGTCATCTGCTACAGTCCCCTGCACCCATGGCAGGACTAAGTATTATCTAGACCATCCTTGACAGGTCTTTGTTTAACTTGCTCTTAAAGATCTCCAATGGTGGAGATTCCACAACCTCCCTGAGCAATTTATTCCAGTGCTTAACTACCCTGACAGGAAGTTTTTCCTAATGTCCAACCTAAACCTCCCTTGCTACAATTTCAGCCCTTTGTTTCTTGTCCGATCCTCATAGGTTAAGAAGAACATTTTTTCTCCCTCCTTCTTGTAACAACCTTTTATGTACTTGAAAACTGTTATCATGTGTCCCCTCTCAGTCTTCTCTTCTCCAAATTAAACAAACTCAGTTTTTTCAATTTTCCCTCATAGGTCATGTTTTCTAGACCTTTAATCATTTTTGTTGCTCTTCTGTGGACTTCCTCCAATTTGTCCACATCTTTCCTGAAATGTGGCACCCAGAACTGGACACAATACTCCAGCTGAGGCCTAATCAGCACCGAGTACAGCAGAAGAATTACTTCTCATGTCTTGCTTACAACGCTCCTGCTAATTTTTTTTTCCAATAGCGTTATACTGTTGACTCATATTTAGCTTGTGATCCACTATAAACCCCAGAACCCTTTCTGCAGTACTCCTTCCTAGGCAGTCATTTTCCATTTTGTATGTGTGCAACTGATTGTTCCTTCCTAAGTGGAGTACTTTGCATTTGTCCTTATTGAATTTCATCCTATTTACTTCAGACCATTTCTCCAGTTTGTACAGATTGTTTTGAATTTTAATCCCATCCTCCAAAGCACATGCAACCCCTCCCAGCTTAGTATTGTCCACAAACGTTATAAGTGTACTCTCTATGCCATTATCTAAATCACTGATGAAGATATTGAACAGAATTGGACCCAGAACTGATCCCTGTGGGACCCCACTCAATATGCCCTTCTAGTTTGACTGTGAACCATGAATAAATACTCTCTGGAAATGGTTACCCAACCAGTTATGCACCCACCTTATAGTAGCGCCATCTAGATTGTATTTCCCTAGTTTATTTATGAGAAGGTCATGCGAGACAAGATCAGAAGCCTTACTAAAGTCAAGACATACCACATCTATTGCTTCTCTCCTATCCACAAGGCTTGTTACCCTGTCAAAGAAAGCCATTAGGTTGGTTTGACATGATTTGTTCTTGACAAATCCATGGTGATTATTACTTATCACCTTATTATCTTCTAGGTGTTTGCAAATTGATTGCTTAATTATTTGCTCAGAAGTTAAGCTCACTGGTCTGTAATTCCCCAGGTTGTCTTTTGTGACAGGGTGCTGGGCAAGAACTGCTGACTCAGCCCTCCGTCATGCCAGCTCCCACTAAAGGAAGTAAATTGGAGCTGGCTAGAGAAAACCTGCACCTAATTGGTGAAAGGGAGAGAGCTTCCTGCCCAGTTAGCCTGGGGCTGTATAAAAGGCTGGGAGGAAGGAAGCTGGGGGAGGGAGTGAAAGCAGAGAGATAGCTCTTCCCTCCTGGGTGCAGACTCTAGAACTCAATCTGTGTATGGTAAAAAGGTGGTGGCAGCACAACTTGTAAATAAATGGCACCAGTCATTACTGAACCCCAGGGTCTCCGAGTGACTTCATCAGCACAGCAGGGGCAGGAACCAAGAGGGCCCTGCAGTACCCTGCTACATCTTTATTTCCCTTTTTATATATGGCAGTCAAATTGTAAAAATACTGAAGTGCTTTGCTGAATAAGGATGGGCTTGAGCACATGCTTAAGTGCTTTGCTCATTCAGGGCTTTAATTCTTACTCCAATTGCTTGCACAATGATGATAAACTGTGTTGCTACTCAGAGACAATGTCTGCAGTTACACAGGTGTCAAGTTTTGAGAGTTTAACAGATTCCTAAAACATATAATTAAAATAATACACAATGAAATTAATTTTGAGGTAGACTAGATATAGCTTCCATTGTTCTTTGCCTCCTGTGACCTCCATGACATGATTTAAATGGAGCTGACACTGCCTGTCTATATGGGGGATTTCAACTATCCCCATATTGACTGGGTACATCACCTCAGGACTGGATGCAGAGATAAAGTTCAGTGACTGCTTCTTGGAGCAGCTAGTCCTGGAACCCACAAGAGGAGAGGCAATTCTTGATTTAGTCCTAAGTAGAGCAGAGGATCAGGTCCAAGAGGTGAATATAGCTGGACCACTTGGTAATAGTGACCATAATATAATTAAATTTAACATCCCTGTGGTGGGGGAAACACCACAGCGGCCCAACACTGTAGCATTTAATTTCAGAAAGGGGAACTACACAAAAATGAAGAGGTTAGTGAAACAGAAATTAACAGGTACAGTACCAAAAGTAAAATCCCTACAAACTGCATGGAAACTTTTTAAAGGCACCATAATAGAGGCTTAACTTAAACGTATACGCCAAATTAAAAAACATAGTAAGAGAACCAAAAAAGAGCCACCGTGGCTAAACAACAAATTAAAAGAAGCAGTGAGAGGCAAAAAGGCATCCTTTAAAAAGCAGAAGTTAAATCGTAGTGAGGAAAATAGAAAGGAGCATAAACTCTGGCAAATGAAGTGTAAAAATATAATTAGGAAGGCCAAAAAAGAATTTGAAATACTTTTTGAGTCTTTGGCTAGCTGTAATAGCAAAAAAAATTGTTTAAAGTACATCAGAAGCAGGAAGCCTGTTAAACAACCAGTGGGGCCACTGGACAATCGAGATGCTAAAGGAGCACTCAAGGACGATAAGGCCATTGCGGAGAAACTAAATGAATTCTTTGCATCGGTCTTCACAGTTGAGGATGTGAGGGAGATTCACAAACCTGAGCCATTCTTTTTAGGTGACAAATCTGAGGAACTGTCCCAGATTGAGGTGTCATTAGAGAAGGTTTGGGAACAAATTGATAAACTAAACAGGAATAAGTCACCAGGACCAGATGGTATTCACCCAAGAGTTCTGAAGGAACTCAAATGTGAAATAGCAGGACTACTAACTGTAGTCTGTAATCTATCATTTAAATCAGCTTCTGTACCAAATGACTGAAGGATAGCTAATGTTCCACCAATTTTTAAAAACGTCCCCAGAGGTGACCCCAGCAATTACAGGCCGGTAAGCCTGACTTCAGTACTGGGTAAACTGGTTGAAACTATAGTAAAGAACAAAATTGTCAGACACATAGATGAACATAATTTGTTGGGGAAGAGTCAACATGGTTTTTGTAAAGGGAAATCATGCCTCACCAAACTACTAGAATTCTTTGAGGGGGTCAACAAGCATGTGGACAAGGGGGATCCAGTGGATATAGTGTATTTAGATTTTCAGAAAGCCTTTGACAAGGTCCCTCACTAAAGGCTCTTAAGCAAAGTAAGCAGTCATGGGATAAGAGGGAAGGTTCTCTCATGGATTGGTACCTGATTAAAAGATAGGAAACAAAGGGTAGGAATAAATGGTCAGTTTTCAGAATGGAGAGAGGTAATAGTGGTGTGCCCTAGGGGTCTGTGCTGGCACCAGTCCCATTTAACATATTCATAAATTATCTGGAAAAGGGGGTAAACAGTGAGGTGGCAAAATTTGCAGATACAAAACTACTCAAGATAGTTAAGTCCCAGGCAGACTGGGGAGAGCTACAAAAGGATCTCTCAGAACTGGGTGACTGGGCAACAAAATGACAGATGAAATTCAATGTTGATAAATGCAAAGTAATGCACATTGGAAAACATAATCTCAACTATACATATAAAATGATGGGGTCTAAACTAGCTATTACCACTCAAGAAAGAGATCTTGGAGTCATTATGGATAGTTCTCTGAAAACATCCACTCAATGTGCAGCGGCAGTCAAAAAAGTGAACAGAATGTTGGGAATCATTAAGAAAGGGATAGATAAGACAGAAAATATCATATTGCCTCTATATAAATCCATGGTTTGCCCACATCTTGAATACTGCGTGCAGATGTGGTCACCCCCTATCAAAAAAGATGTATTGAAATTGGAAAAGGTTCAGAAAAGGCAAGAAAAATGATTAGGGGTATGGAATGGCTGCCGTATGAGGAGAGATTAATAAGACTGGGACTTTTCAGTTTGGAAAAGAGACGACTAAGGAGGGATATGATAGAGGTCTATAAAATCATGACCGGGGTGGAGAAAGTAAATAAGGAAGTGTTATTTACTCCGTCTCATAACACAAGAACTAGGGGCCACCAAATGAAATTAATAGGCAGCAGGTTTAAAACAAACAAAAGGAAGTATTTTTTTCACACAACGCACAGTCAACCTGTGGAACTCCTTGCCAGAGGATGTTGTGAAGGCCAAGACTATAACAGGGTTAAAAAAAGAACTAGATAAATTCATGGAGGATACATCCATCAATGTCTATTAGCCAGGATGAGCAGGGATGGTGTCCCTAGCCTCTGTTTGCCAGAAGCTGGGAATTGGTGACAGGGGATGAATCACTTGATGATTACCTGTTCTGTTCATTCCCTCTGGGGCACCTGACATTGGCCACTGTCAGAAAGACAGGATACTGGGCTAGATGGACCTTTGGTCTGATTCAGTATGGCTGTTCTTATGTTCTTATATCTCTCTTGCCTTCAGAGAACTCATTGTAAATTACTCATGTCCTTCAAACAAGAAAGAAAATTTACGTTCTAAGCTATTTTGATTGATGCCCTTGATTTGGGGAGGTGGGGGGTTGTCAAAATGAATTACTAGCTGGGGGCGGAGGACTTTTGAGGAAGTGCTGAACATGCTGTTTGGATGACACTAGGTGTTAATTGTTGGAGTATAGCTTCCCTTTGGTGGTACTTTCCAGGTGCAAATTGCATTGGAGATTAATTTGCTGTGTTTTTTCTCTTGTATTGCACTGATTAAAGGGTGTTAAGGTCTTTGAAGCAGCAGCTTCTCCGGAAATTTGGCTTCGTAGTTTACAACTTTCTTTAATTTTGTTTTGCTGAATTTTGCTATTTCCTGTTCCATGAATTTTGCTAATTAGTATTTTGTATAGATACTGGATATTATTTTTCCATTTCTGGGTAAAGCTTTTCTTGGCTAAGGAAAATAATAGCTTTGATTTTTTTTTTAAATTTATATTTCATTACATGCCATCAAGATGAAAATTTATATACATAAAAATAATTCCTTACCTTATCTTTAAACACATCTCAGAATATTAAAACCGAATTGTAAAAATGCAGTGTATTTTATTTATTTTTTTCCAAACCCTGCTGTTTCTTTTTTCCATTAACTCAGTTTGGGCTATGAATAAAGCTCTGCCTGTTTTTATTTATATATATATATATATAGAGAGAGAGAGAGAGAGAGTTTTTGGATCTGCATCATCTTGTCTTTAAGTCATCTAGCCCATTCCCCTGCTAATACAAAATTGTTCCCTATGCCACATTCACCATTGTTCTATTCAGGCTAATTTTGATTAATTCCAGTGATGGAGACTTTGCATAATCTTAATGACTTTTTGTCCAGATATTGTCCCTAATCCATAGCACATTTTTTTTCGCTCAGCTTCATTCTATTTCTTCTAGTTTTTCCTCCCTAAATAATTTCCTTCCTGATTGTTTCAGATATTTGTAGATTATCAAATTACCCCGTAATGAAAATTACATGTTTTCACAGTTCTTGTCTTAATGGGTATTCTTTTTTTGTTGTTCTTGTTGTCCCATAGCCTTTCACTGTCATGAGCACTCCAAACCAAAGCCAAAACCCAGAGAAGCAGCCGCATGACCTGAGTATTGATATTTACAGCCATACCTTGTACTGGACCTGTGAGGCCACAAATTCAATCAGTGTTCACAGACTTAATGGAGAACCAATTGGAACGGTGTTAAAAGGAGATCATGACAAGCCAAGAGCCATAGTAGTCAATGCAGAGCGAGGGTGAGTCTTTTTCCATGCTTTGAGATTGAGTGAATAGTGAATATGTGTATCCATAGTTGTGTGTGTATGCACAAGTATAGTGTGTTTATTCATTTAAGGCCAGATCCTCAGTTGCTTTGAATCAGCAGAGCTCTGTTGATTTTACACCAGCTGAGGATCTGGACTATAATGTTTAGTTTTTCAGGAAATAGTGTGTTCAGAAACAATTCAGTCCTCTGTCGTGTGGAAACATCACAATATCAGCTAGTGCAATCAGATCAAAGCAGATGTATTCCTTTACGTTTTGAACCTGTATATTTTCAGGCCAGTTCTGCCTGAAGAATGTTTTACAATTATATTTTTAAAATTTTTGTTAAAAATTTAAAACAGGAGGATGTGCTGGATAGATTTTCCACAAACAGCTGAAATAAAAGGAATTGTTTTGCTGCATAGCAGTTTTGGTTATATTCAGGGTACCACGTCTCTATTGCAGGGTATCATTAGCTTTTGCTTGACATAGGTGAAGAATGAGCCCTTTTACCATTCTCTTTAATAAGTTAAATGCCCAACTTCCTGACTACTATTAAAATGGCTTAAGAATCATATGTCTGACAGATGTTGAGTGACAATATTCCATATCCATGTGGATACAGCGGTTCTGAGAAAATCTGTGGAACATTTTCAGGGTTGTTGACTTACTGTTCAACTAGGGTATGATTGTATACAGTGCCTAATATCTATAACCCATTTTAGAGGCTAGTGTGGGAGGGGAGATTAGAGATAGGTAAGGCTTCAACTTTATTGGGACCAATTCGCAAGGACATATTTCTTAGTTAGAAAAGGAAATCTTTAGTCTGTGCTTTTGCAATTAAAATGGGAATTTGGTTTTCCAGGATGATTCCTGAAACACTCTGACTCATTAGCCTCCACCTTTCCAGCCATGCTTTTAAACCATTTTAAAATAAATCCATACTTGAATTTTTTTTAAAAAGTCTTAAGGATTAAGGAACAGTGAATATGGTGGCTACCAGGAGACCTGAATTCAGTAGTGATTCCTGACCTGTGAACTGAACTGCTCAGAGTAGTACCATTCTAAGCAGTGTTTCTCTTCCTCTGGGAGCATCAATCTTGTTAATCTTATTGGGATTTTTTTCATGCAGTGAAAGGGGAGGAGTCTTATGGAGAAGGCAGGATTTTTTGTGAGCGTTGCTGAGAACTGAGCCTGGGGAAGAGGTGCTCAATAGCACTCATTAGGTTTAAAAGAAACTATGATACAATTATAATTAAACCCCTGCCCCCAAAAGTCTTGGTTTAAGAGGCTGGTGTCTATATTTTTTATCAGGTACATGTACTTCACCAACATGCAAGAGCGAGCCCCGAAGATAGAGCGCGCAGCCCTGGACGGCACGGAACGAGAAGTGCTCTTTAGTACTGGGCTGATCCGACCTGTGGCGCTGGTAATTGACAACAAGCTTGGGAAACTCTTCTGGGTGGACGCAGATCTCAAACGCATTGAAAGCTGTGATTTGTCAGGTACGTGGTAGCTAAGCACGCTGAACATTGGGTATTTATAATGTGTGTATAGTCCTTCTCTGACACAGACCCGAAGGGCATCTTCTAACTCTAGCAATGCCTATTTTGTGCAGGTTGCTGCAGAAATTATCAGTAACGGGCTCTCTCCTTTGCAGCACATACATGGACAGAGCCTATAAACCTCTTAAAGGACATTAGCACCATACCTGTGTGTTCTGGTTTTTTCAATTACTGTACAGTAACCAGGGCCGGCTCTAGGCACCAGCAAAACAAGCTGGTGCTTGGGGCGGCACATTTTTAGGGGCGGCATGGCCGGCGCCAGAATGCCGCCCCTAAAAATGTGCCCCGGCCGCCCTAGCTCACCTCCGCTGCTGCTGCCGCTGATTCGCGCGCCGCTACTCGCCCTCCCTCCCAGGCTCTCAAACCTGGGAGGGAGGGGGAGACCCCGAGCGGCCGCGGCGCGGGCGCTGCTTCTCCCCCTCCCTCCCTCCTAGGCTTGAGAGCCTGGGGGGAGGAGGCAGAGCTGGGGATTTGGGGAAGGGGCGGAGTTGAGGCGGGGGGGGGGGGGGGGTAATTAAAAACGGGGGGGGGGGGGGGCGGCCAAAATTGTTTTCGCTTTGGGCAGCAAAAATCCTAGAGCCAGCCCTGACAGTAACTCCTCACTTAACGTTGTAGTTATGTTCCTGAAAAATGCGACTTTAAGCAAAACGATGTTAAGCGAATCCAATTTCCCCATAAGAATTAATGTAAATGGGGGGGGTTAGGTTCCAGGGAAATTTTTTTTTTTTTTGCCAGACCAAAGACTATATACACTCTCTCTCTCTCGCTCTAAGTTTTAAATAATTTAATACTGTACACAGCAATGATGATTGTGAAGCTTGGTTGAGGTGGTGAAGTCAGATGGTGGGATATTTCCCAGAGAATGCCTTACTGCTAAATGATGAACTAGCAATTGGCTGAGCTCTCAAGGGTTAACTCATTGTTGTTAATGTAGCCTCACTCTACAAGGCAGCAGGAATGGAGGGAGGGGTGACAGCATGGCAGACAGAGACACACACCTTGTGTGTGTGTGTGTGTGTGTGTGTGTGTGTGTGTGTGTGTGTGTGTGTGTGAGAGAGAGAGAGAGATGCGCATTTCCCCTTTAAGTATGCAGACTGCACTCTTAAGTACACTGCCTTGTTAAGTTAATTAGCAAGCTGAGATCTTAATTAGCAGCTGCTGCCAAGAAGCTCCCTCCGTCCTGAGCCCTGTCTTGTGTCCCCCCTGCTCTATGGAGATGGGGGTAAGCGGGGTGCAGGAGCAGGGGGGAAGGGGACACCCTGACATTAGCCCCCTTCTTCTGCGCACCCTCCCCCCATGCAGGAGGCTCGGGGAGCATCTCCAAGGCAGAAGGCAGGATCAGCACATGGCAGTGGGGGGAGGGACAGCTGAACTGCCGGCAATTGCTAGCCTGCTGGGTAGTTGCTGCACAGGGAACTTAGGGGAGCGGGGAGCTGATAGGGAGGCTGCCAGTCCACCCTGGTTCCAAGCCCCCACCAGCTAGCTCCAACGGGCTGCTCTTCCTGCAAGCAGTGGACAAAGCAGGCGGCTGTCAAACGATGTTATAAGGGAGCATTGCGCAACTTTAAACGAGCATATTCCCTAATTGATCAGCAAAGTAACAACGAAACAATGTTAACCGGGATGACTTTAAGTGAGGAGTTGCTGTAGTTACAACTGACTTTTAAACGCCAAAGGTTGGTCAGTGGCAGTGCAGACAATGGCAGGTAACTGTAGTAGCAGTAACTTAAAGGGGCATTGCCAAGACCGAGAGAGTCATTTAATTCACGCACACATGCACCCTTCCCACACACCAAAAACTTTAATCTTTCTGAACTGAGTGACAATGTAGCTTGTCTGGAATACCGATTTAGCATAGCAGTGGGAGTCATATGAAGTCATCACATTTCGCACTATAGCAATGCTACTTCACATCTTTTAATTATACTACTACTACTTGGCTTTTATACATGGCTTTATCTGTAGATCTCAGTGCTTTGCAAAGGTGTATAAGCATTATGGGCCCCCATTGTACAGCTGGGGACATTGAGGAATAGAGAAGTTAGGCTACTTGGCCAAGGTCACTCGGCGAGTCAGTAGCAGAACCAGTACAACAAGTATTCATGTTTGCTACCTTCCAGTTCAGTGTCAGTCACTTCTGATCCTCTGTGGATTAGAGGAAGCAGCATACGGAGAAGGAGTCAGGAGAGCAACGAGTTTGGGACTAAGGAGCTAGAGGCAAAGTCATCAATAGGAGGCGGAATCCAAGTCAGGGTTCAGAGAGTAGAGTGCACAGTGCACAGTAGGAGGACAGTAATAGAAATGTGGGAATGGCTGGGCAATAGATCACACCAGGATTGGAAGAGAAGGGTCGGGAAGGTGAGACACAGAAAGTGTCAGAACTGGAAGAGAAACCAGAAGTCAGGAGAGCATTTAGTTAACCCGTGGAAAGAGTAGTGCTGCTCTGGGATGAGAATGCACAGCGAGGGAGGGAGTAGGCCAGTAGTGAAAGGAGAGAGGGTCGTGTGGCAGAACACACAAGCATTGGGATCAAAGTAGCGACTGACTATTGCTCTTTGTACAGGGCCTAGCAAAAATGGGTCCCACTCTTGGCTGGTCTTCGGCCCTACCATAATAAAGTGGGGCGGGGAAGAGGGAGAAGGCAGTGTCAGATATGCACCAAAGAAGCATGAGAAAAATCAGTTGGAGATAGGGCTGTAGGGGAATGCACCTGGGAGGAGGGCAGTGAACAAATCTGTGTTGGTATCGCCTCTAAAGAGAAAGCTAAAAAGCACTGCCAGCTACACCCATTAAAGAGGAAAAGGAGACCCAGTCAATTAGCACTTGCTTATAGTTGTAGCACTCAAGAAACCTAGCCATGACTTGGGTTTCTGCTTCAAAGCTAACACCCGTAAAATCCCCTCTGTGCAAAAGAATTGGGCCTTGTTTTTTTTATATATATAAAATATTCACCAAAAATACCCAGACTTAGAATGTTTGCAGTGTTGAGTTGAAGCTAGTTGACAGATGGGTTTTCTTTTTGGATTGTAAGCTCTTTAAGGCAGGGACTGTCTCTGTGTACGGTCAGCACCTATCACGTTGGGGCCGGGAGGTGCTACTGCAATACAAATCATAAATTATAATTTGGGCTTCCGATTTTAGGTTTTAACTGATAAACACCGATAAAACACTCCCAATTTTAAAAAAAAGGGTGTTTATCTAATAAACACTGGAAAAACATTGTAAATGGTTAATCAATTTGTGTTGACTTCCCCTCTTTCCCAGTGCAGTTTGTTTATGTAAGTGATCACTCCTCCCTGGTTTGTATCTCAGGGCTTGTCTGCATTACTTCTCCATCTAAACTATGGGGAGGGGGTTTCTAAAGTGCACCAACATGCTGAGAATTAATTGTCCATATAAACCCTGCTGGTGCGCACTCAAGGTTCCCTCATGTGCTTTAATGTAATGCTGTTTGAACCAGTACTATGTGCATATGCAAAGAGAGAGCCCTCAAAGCCCCCAATTTTTTGACATCTAGATGGAACTCAAAAATTGCTTTAAAAAAAAAAAAACCCCGAAAAATGAAATTAATAAACCCTTAAAAACAGAAGTCCTAATTATAATGCATTGTCGGTTCCTCAGGAAAGTGATCTGTTAATTTTTTTTCTTTTCTTTTTTTGTTTGCTAAGTGGTATGTATATAAGAAGTGACTTAGGACTCAGGTGGTACTAGGTGAATGATGACCAGCATGCAGTAGTCATAGTTTTGGCAGGGGATAGCACACTGTGGCTTCCATTGTAGCTGGTCTCTGTTCCCCTAAAGAACTTCATCCGAACACTACAGATGTAGCACCTTAAATTAGGTGGATCGTGTTACAAGAAAAACTAAACTTCCTCTGCTTAGTCCTGAATCAGTGCTTACAACATATATTTATTTGATGAACATTAAGGGGAAACAGCTAGAAAATAAGATGCTATAGAGAAGATGAAAGGGGAAAACTGTAGGGATAAAAGAAAATCTGTAATGTTGATTAATCAGAGGATATGCCTCTCGTAGCCAGAGAGATATGGGTATGTTTGATCCAGCTGAGCTCACTGTAATTTGATCCATTGAGCTGTTGATTTTTGAAAAGTTAACAGCACATTTTTGTGTTTAAAACTGCTTTGTATTCTCATTTTGCAAGCCTTGAAGAGAATCGACAGCCAAAAGGACCTTGGCTTGAATGAGACCATAAGAAATAAATTGTGCATTGGGCAAAACACGTTAAAACAAAAACACATACACAAAAGGATTTTAATGTAAACTGAGGTGATCATGAAAAATCAGATCAAAAGGTTGTGTTGTATATTTTATTCTGATTAGGAAGTGCTAGGTATCCTTTCCCTCTCGCAGAATTAAGGAGATGACCCATTTTTTAAACTTTCACCAAATCCAGATATTTTACAGCACGGTGTTGAAAGTGGCAGAACAGCAACTAAGCTGTCCAATGTTTAACTTTCAGGGAAGGTGTTACATGGTCTTGTCTGTAGGACTTTCATTTTCATAACCAAGGGTTTACCCCCGTGCCCTGCCTTCCCCCACCCCCCACCAGCTTTGAGTTATTGATGCTTTTTGGAATCTCATAAGGCTTTGCAAACAACTTCAGTCTGCCGCCAGGTGATATAACCTGTTTATTTTATTTTATTTTTAAATAGCTGAAAGAGTTTGAAAAATTTTATTTGAGGTCAGAACAAATACTTTGTATTCGATGAAAATGTAAATAGAGGAATTATTTGTCCTTCAAGCTTTTCATAAGGGTTTGTTTTTTTTTATTTGAATTCTAATTTCCACCTTAAAAAGATTACACATTTATTTCATACTGGAAATCAAAGTGTTTAATTACTAAGGAAATTAGATACTTCTTTTACTTGTAACATGTTTTTCATTATCATTTTTATTACTTAACCAGAAGGAGAACACTACTGAGAAACTATTCTTTATTTATTCATTCTTTTTTTTTCTAAACTACAATACAGAGGTGCCCATCCAGTGCTCTCAGCACCCTTAGGTGCTCTTTTAAAAAAAATCACTGATGACTATCTAGAGCTGTAAATGACCCATGATCAAATAACCCAGCGACAATATAACAGTAACACATATGGAGTAAGTATTGTCCTATGGTTGGGGCAATAGCCTGGGCCTTGAGAGACCCAGCTTCAGTTCCCTGCTTGGCCATGGACTTCCTGTGTAATCTTGGGCATTCCCCTTAGTCTCTCTATGCCTCAGTTCTCCATCTATAAAATGAGGACAATAGTACTTCCCTATCTCACAGACATATTTGTGAGCATCAATACGTTAAGATTGTGAGGTCCTCAGATACCACAGGGATGGGGGTCAAAGGAGTACCATGTATAGACTCATTAGTCATTCTCCACACACAATCCCCAACACAGTTCTGTCCCACCAAGGAAGTGAAAACATTTGGTTTTCCAGTGCTCCTGCAAGCTACCAAACTCAGGCTGTCTCAGACCTGGGTACAGGAAACAGTTCCAAAAGGCTATACAGCTCCTAGCAAAGAACACCCTGCCAGCAGCCCAACTGGGACTTCAGCTCAGGCACCTCTGCAGTAAGTCACTGGGAGAGAGGCAGCCTCTTACTGGTTTGTGAAAGGGGGAGACGCTGTTGATGATGTGAAACTTGAACCATTTCAGGACAGGAAACATCAACTTTATTTTTAATTTTAAATGAATTTGGCCAATGTTTAATGTTTTTAAATATAAAATTGTTAATGGAATAAAAAGGTTCCTTCAATTTATTACTGCTTCTGCTGAGAAATCGGTCTATCTGGGTGTTTATAATGTAGGCCAATACCATGGTGTCTGAGCATAACTGAACCTCACTGTGCTGACTCAGCACCCAGGGCCCAGTTCTGCAAGGTGCCAAGCATTTCTGAGAGGCACTGAGAACTCCAGTCCCATTGACTACAATGTGAGTTAAGGGTGTTCCACGTTTTGCAGGATCAAGGTCCCAGCGCTTAGTCCCCCAGACTGCAGGTCCAGCACCTTCTTCCCATCCATTTTTTGTTGTTCTTTTGCATTTCTAAATCACTCAAATCTGCATGTTTTGGGGGGAAAGCCTCAGAAGTAAGGATCAGCCTTCAGAGCCTGAGCCAATCCCCAGTGAAATCAATGGAGAGGCTACTATTTGCATTGAGGCCCTCAGCTCTCTGTGGACCACCAGCTGTTGGTCCATGGATCATGGTTTTACTGTATGCTCTCAATTCTCTGCTCAACACTGTGATATGTACTCCTGGTACTACAGCATTACAGGAGGTCCACTTCCCCCCACCCCATTTTCAGTGGCCCAGTACAAAGGGAAGCAGTCAACACTGGACAAAGATTGAATGCATTTCTTCCATAAACCTTACTAGCACTAGTTATTTCCCACTGGAGAGAGTTAGTATTGCCTAAATGTGTGAGAGAATTAATTTTAGAATTAATCAGAAGGAGCTGGAAATTCCTGACCTCCATACAATTTCCCTTTAATTTAAAATAATCTGCGTGTATCAGTCAGTGCTCCTTTTAGCAGTATAGTAAGAGTCTTTGTGTGCTGTAATCTTCTGAACAAATTTAATAGCAGCTGTAATTGAAAGAAATGTTATATTTGCATGCATGGCTGAGCTCTTAAGTAATTTATTCAGCAAATTATTTGAATCTAGTGATGATTAATGTTTTTACTGTGTATCCAAATTCTGTAATCTTATTTTGTGGGCATTAAAAAAAAAAGTTTAAATGCCAGAGAGGAAAAGAGCAAGTTAGTCACAATTATCATTATTCCATAATTAAATCTTAGAGCAGAGATACCACTGACTCACATTGTCCATTACACTTGTCATTTCTTGTGGAATACATCTGGTACACATAGGCAGGAACTGCCTGCAAGTGGTTTCTCTGACGTAAGAGAATGATTCAGGGACTGTCATTATGGAAAAAACTACCAAAAAAGTTACAACTTTTTAAAGCACCTTTCACAAAAATGGTACAATAAACACTATCAGACTGCCAACAGTAAAGGTTAAAAGCAGTCACAAATATATTTTTCTTTTAACTAATTTTAAATGTTAGCTCAGAGTGTTTTGAATGATAGGACAGATTATTTGATTTTGTTGTTGTTGTTGTTGTTTGTTGTTTAGAGGTGAAACACCACTTTGATTTTTATCCCATTTCTTCCAGACACTAAAGTTAGGCTCACTGGATGATTGGGCAGGTGAAAGGAAGTATGAAGGAAATGCTATGTGGAGATAGGAAGTAGAATGTGGCCAGTTTTCAGATGCATCCATATGGACACTGTTTAGCATACAACAGTATTTGTGCCTTTACCTCTCCCTTTGCAGGTGTATACTGCATTCATTTATTATTAGTAGTAGTGGTAGTAAATAATAACTTGTATTCTAGTAGTAGGTAGAGGCCCAAACCAAGCCTGGGACAGTTTCATGCAAGGCATTCTACAAATGTAGAGGGAGAGACTCTCTCTGCCCCTTGGAGCTTACAGTCTAATTGTAGACTGGGCTACAATACAAAATGCTACAGCGTTCGCACGCACTGACCACAGCAGACTTGTCAGTGTAGACCAGGACAAATCATGGTCAGCATGACGTCAACGAACCACAATTAAATCCTGCTGGGTTGCGGGCTCAGTCATGGTTAGCTGACATGATGGTTAACGTGGTATGCCCTGGTCTGTAGAGTCAGTTAACTCAGTTCTTCTTAGTAACCATTTTCAAACATCGTAAAATGCTCTAGAGGTGACAACAGCTCTGCCTTAGATGCCTGGAAATGTTAGTTTTAAATTCAGCACCATTTCTTACTACTTTATGAGGGTCGGGCGCTTGGAAAGTGAGCCTAGAATCTCTGTCCTGTGGAAGTAAGACGTCTGAGATCGTTGTTGAAATACTGACACTGGTTTTGTATTATGAGTGTGTTCCCCCTCACCATCTTTGTCTTGTCCATTCTTTCCACACTGTCCCCTCATCTTTCTCCTTCCTGTCTTAGAGCCTGCTTCTCTCTCCATTCAGCCTCTCCCCACTTCCAAGCTCATCTATACTCTTATGCCCCATCATTGATCAGACTTATCTTGTCACTGCCTGTCGCTTTGCCGCCTTCCTCCATCAAGCACTTTCTCTTCATCTCCATTTTCAAGGCTCTGACTGTGGCCTGAATAAACCATCTGCCTCATTTCCCCCTCAGTACCTCCCTCCCTCTGTTCCTGAGGCTGCCCTCTGCAGCAGGAGCTTTGATGCTCTGCATCTCAGCAACTGAGCTGGCTTTTGCCCTTTGCAGTTGGGAAGTTGATGGGTGGAGTGGGGTATCTGCTGCTGACAACTGGTGTTCAGGGCAGAAAGCAGGAAATAGGAAGAGCTGCTGAATGTTGTAGGAAATCACTACTGGGGAAAAAAACAACAAACCCAGCTTTCTCCATCTGCAGGCCCCTACGCTGTGCCCTACAGAGCTTCCAGCTTCTAGAGTAAATGAAGCAGGGATCTTACAAATAGCTTCATTCTCTCCGCAGCCCTGATTCATTCTCTGTGCCCAGAATGAGGCAGGGATCCTGTAGAAAAAAAGACTGTGATCATGTATTTAAAGACTGTATCATAGTGTATATGCACCAGCAGGGTGAATAAAGATTACACAGGCAACCTAAAATTTGGCATTTTCTAACTTTTGAATGCTTAACTTTGCAACCTTAATGTGCTTAACACTGAGTTATTTTAATGTTGTGTGTGTGTATGTATGTACCTGTGTGTATTATGTATGAATGTTTATGTATATAATATTAAATGTACCTAGGATTTTTAAATAGCACCAGTCACTGTGATGCCAATGAATTATCAGCTTTGTGTTGTTAAAGAATAGCATAAGCACGTAATGTTCTACGTAGATTTTTACTGGAAAACTCAATAAGTACTATTTTAAAAAAATTGAATACCTCTCTCAAGAAATAACTTCCGTGAGACCTTAGCTTGTAGGGAAAAATTCTAACCTCTACTGCCCACAGATGGTTCCCATTGGTAGCTCAGTATATACATGTCTGAGAGTAGAGCTTGCCTGTCAGTGCTTGAAAGTGAATTTTTTTTTTTTTAAATTTAGCCCGTGGAAACATTTCCAGTTGCACTGGATCAAAAAAAAATAATTCAAAATTCATTCATGATAATAAGACTGTTTGAAGGATAAAGCGTGTTTTGGAAACAAGTACACTTTATTATAAAAGAGAAAAGAAAAGGTGAGACAAAAGTTTGTCTTTGCAAAACCTATATTTGCTTTAGCTTTTGATTGTTTCAGGAGCTAACCGTGTGACACTGGAGGACTCCAACATCCTGCAGCCAATGGGACTGACTGTGTTGGGGAATCACTTGTACTGGATTGACCGTCAGCAGCAGATGATTGAGAGAGTTGAGAAAACCAGTGGATACAAGAGGACTAGAATCCAAGGCCGAATTGCTCACTTGACAGGCATTCATGCAGTGGAAGAAGTTGATATGGATGAATTTTGTAAGTTTATTTCAGTGCCATGTATTCTTGATTGCTCTGGTCCTGGTTTCTCTAGAATCCAGCGTGTATCCCAGCATGTGAATTTCTGATTCTTCAGTTTCTGACTTGTTGTTAGTTTTTGTGTTCATCTTAAACAGAATGTACCCAGGTTTTTTAGTAAGCACTGTTTGAAACCAGGGAGGTTTTTGCTCATGAAAAATGGTACATATAATTTTGACTATTTATGTAGCACTCAAAAATACACCAGGCATTCTACAGACTTATAAGACAGATTTCTGCTGTAAATAAATGACAATTTGTACACAAAATACTGGCATAGGGCTTGAATGTGAGGGGTGCTGAACACTCTCACCTAAACCCAACTAAGCACTTAAGCATGTGACCAGCCCCATTGACTTCAAATAAATTCTTAGCTGGATTGCGGCCAGTCCAGTGGGCTCAGCACCTTGCAGGATGGACCTCCCAGAAGAGAAGGTAATGCAAACGTCTTTTTCCATTTCTGTCATGAATAATCTCTGCACAGAAAGATGGCTATCTGATGTTGTACTAGTTAGCAATCTATTCAGCATGCACAGGCATAATACAAAATTTGCTTCCGAAGCTGCTTAGAAAATAAACGCAAAGAAAAACTAGATGTAGGCTGTTTGATTCAGAGAGGTTAATTACACTAGCCTTTCACCATTGCAAACTTGTGATCAAACATGTTTTACTGTGCACCATAAGGGAGTTATTCCACATAGGATTAGGGGAATCAGCTATAAGAAAAATAGCTGTGCTTTACATCTGCGTTTCTAAACGAGTGAGGCATCAAGGAGCGAGGGGGGCTTTTGTTGAACTGCAAAGAGTGGAAGGGGGGCTCCTTTTAAAATAGTTTACTGAAGTACATCTCCACTGATCCTGGTGATCCTGGGGGGAGAGACGTAAGGGAGGAGAAGCTATGTATTGCTTGCCCTGCTTAACCTACCTTAGAAACAAGGGTGGACAAACATACTGGAGTAGCAGGCATGCCAGCATGAAACACTGTTGCAACAAAAGGAACAGTGAAAACTGGCTAGGACTGTCTGTTTCACTTTGCTTCTCCTAGAGAGCAGTGCTAGAGGTCAGATATAATCTGGGAGAAGGGAGAGATTCAGAAAGAAGAGGAAAGAGAAAAAAATATGGGGGAGATGCACCCTTCGTTAATTTTAGGTTGTGTGCGTTAGCCTTCCAAGTGATCACCTAATTGTAGTCTTGTCCTTCCCTTTTCATCTCCCTCCAGAGAGTGTTTTTCTGGGCTTGCTTGTTTTTTGTTGTCTTCATTTAGATTGCAAGCTCTTCAGCACAGGGATTCTGTCTTTGTTATTGTAACACACCATGCATGTTTATGTCATTATGTAAGTACTAATAAGGAGGCTAAGACTTGACCAAGCAGAGCAAGGAGCTGCACCAGTGGGTTAGTGGAAACATACCATAATCTGGTTCCACATTTGGTCTCTTTCTCCAGGAACCAGCAGATGTTAGAACTGTAGAGAACTGTAGGGAATGGTAGTAATGGGTCCCCTCTGGCTGACTGACAGAGAAGTGCTGATGAGATACAGGAGGTCTCTGTCAAACTCTCCACATCTGAAAGAAGGATGGTGCAGGGCCGTTGAGGAGAGAGGAAGATGTTAACTGGGGGATCGAGGAGGGGAAGGATCCGAGAAAACCTCCCACAAAGAGGAAGAGAATTAAAAAAGAGAGAGAAAGAAAAGACTGTGGAAAGGTGCAGAGAATGAAAGAGACAGAATGGCAGAATAAGGGAAAGTAAAGGAGTGGTGGGGAAAGGAAAAATATGCCCAATACAAAAGGAGCTAGGGAAGGAGACCTGAAGGTAGGGGGTGGTTGTGCGTCTGTTTGTTTAATTTTAGGATATCATGTCTGTTTCTTTTATCTACTCATCTAATAAACTATGATTGATAACTTCTCTGGAGGTTGAAAGACACATGGAAAGAAAATGTCCTGATATTTTCAAATCTTTTTTTCCATCCACCCATTACCCCTACTGTTTGAAAAAGCCATTAACTAGAATAGCAGGAGGTGGCTGCATTGGCAGAACTGTGTAGGGGGAAATCTGTGTGATGTTTGCTTGCACTCTTGCTAATCCTTGTTTTATAAGCACTGAAACCCTCAAATTTTGAAAATAAGAGTGTAGGAATCATTTAAAAAAAGGGAATTGGAGCTATTTTAGTGCATTTGTTCTAGAATTTTGCAAAAGATTAACCCCTTTTCTTTCACAATATGTAATATTCACCATTCCTAGCCTTTTCTCTAGCATCTCCTTGCCCCACTCCCAGTCTTTCAAAGGTACCATTACTTTACTGCAACAAAAGGATTTTATTTTTTTAATTTAAGCACTATTCAGAGAATTGGGAAATGATTTTCACATGCTAAATCATGAATGGTTTAAAAAAAAAATAGGATGGGGGGGGTGCTTTATTTTGTTTATGGCAAGGATCCTGCTTTCTACTTTGAGTCACACTTGAAAAGAATCGCCCTTCAGGGCTGAAATCTGAAACTTGTCCTTTAAAGGTGAATCTCTGTTGCAACAGAACAATTTAAAAAAAAAAAAAATTTTTTTTTCTTTTGCTCTTCCAACAGTCCATGCTGCGTGTAGTGGCATCTTAAGACTATATATAAAAATTATATGTTTGTTAAAAGTGAAGGCAGATTTCTGTGCTAAATGCCTGATTAATGAGTCTGAGCAGATGGAGAGCACATTTGTCACAGAAATAATTACCTATATTTATATGGGCTCCCCCCACCTTTGTAAAAATCTTAGAACTTACTAGTACTGGATCCAAGAATGCATCATTCTGTGACATAACAAATATGGGCTCCACTTCAACAAGACACTTCAGCATGTGCTTAAGTGTAAGCACATACAGGAAGTGATGTAATCCAGTGGATCGGGCATTAGACTAGGGGTACGTCTACACTACCCGCCGGATCGGCGGGTAGCGATCGATCTATTGGGGATCGATTTATCACGTGTAGTGTAGACGCGATAAATCGATCCCCGATCGCTCTCCCGTCGACTGCTGAACTCCAGCTTGGCGAGAGGCGGAAGCGGAGTCGACGGGGGAGCCGCGGCAATCAACCCCGCGCCGTGAGGACGGGAGGTAAGTCGAACTAAGATACGTCGACTTCAGCTACGCTATTCTTGTAGCTGAAGTTGCGTATCTTAGGTCGATTTCCCCCCCCCCTCCCCCCAAGTGTAGACCAGGCCTAGGACTCAAGAGACCTGGGTTCTATTCCCAGCTCTGCCATCTGTCTGCTTCTCTTTGTCTGTCTTGTCTATTTAGGTTGCCCATTTGAGGAGCTATTGGGTGCTTAGCACTTTTGAGAATCAGGCTACTTACCCAAGTGCCTAAATGTGGCTTTAGAAGTCCAACTGTACCTACTTTTTTTTTTTTTTTTTTTTTTTTTTTTTTTTTTTTTTTTTTTTTTTAAATCTTGGCCCACATATGTATTTTTATGTGTGTGTACATATGTGTACTTCAGTTTTGTAAATAATTTTGGGGTCCTTAGAGATTAAGTGTACTGAAGAGGCCTTTTGTTTGGTTTAAACAAAAGTATCACGTCTCTTCTTGATGTCCAGTTCGCAGATGAAATACAGATGAAGTCTACTCATTCTTTAAGTGTAGTCTTTTACAAGAAGCTTCAACTAGTTTCTTTGCATCTGAGTTTCTAAATATTTAAAGGATTTCTGAGAAGTCCATATATCTTGGTGTTCAGGAGCAATTTTCCTAGAGAGACTATAAATCAGCTTTTGAGCAGTGACCTGGGAAGTCATGCATTTACTGTGTTCATGTCTAGTGAAAGTTGGTAGTTCTTACAGAAACCAGATTTGCACTACCTGAACATCCTTATTTATTGACAGTGTACAGTATTCCATTCCATGTGTTGTTTATACAGCTGCACATCCATGTTCCCGTGACAATGGTGGCTGTTCACACATCTGCATTGCAAAAGGAGATGGAACCCCAAGATGCTCATGCCCAGATCATCTTGTACTTTTACAGAACCTCTTAACATGTGGAGGTAAGTGAATTAATTTAATAGGGCTTTTTATATAGGGCACACATATCCATAAAGACACTCAGAGCTCCTGGGGTCAAGAAGCCGCATAGTCAGATTTGGGCTTGACGGTGTCATATGTTTAAGGTGCTATTAAGTGTTAACAGATAGTCAAATGAGAATTTATTTTTAACTATCTTTGTTTTTAAAGGATGGGATTTTCAGAAGTCAACTCTGCTCTCATTAAAGTGAATGGTAAAACTCCCATTGACTTCAATGGAGGAGCAGTTAGGCCAATGCTGAGTGCTTCTGAAACTCCCTCTCAAACTGTATGTATTTGTAACTTTTGCACAGGTATTCTGTTAAGACCGGTCTTAGCTCTGCATGATGGATCTCTTCTTCCATGTTTCAGTCTCCATCCATGTCCAGAATTTCCATCTGTGTCAACAGGAAGTGCATTCATAAGAAAGAGCAGAGTATGAGAACTCAGATCTGCTTTGCTTTATTTTCCTAGTACCGAGAACCAATAGAAGAGAGGGGGGAAATGGGGAAACGGAGAACACAAAGGCTCATGTACTCGCCTTCCTGCTAATTTACATTAGTGGTGGTTCCTTTCATCCCCTCTATTCACATGCATGTTTGCCCCCTCTCCTCCCAATGTGTGGTCACAAGTTCCGCTGTGATAAACTTTAACCTAGTCATTTCACCTGCACTTTCCTGAATGTATGTAGGCTCTGACTAAAGCTATCTACACAGTTCTGTAGGAAACGTGAGCCCAGATTCAGTGCTTGGATGCACACACACAGTTCCCCTGGACTTAACTGGTGCATCCATAGTCAAAACTTGGCCCTTACTCGATAAGATCTGGTGTTTTGGTCTTTGAATCTATGTCTCTGTCTTCATTGCCAGCAAAATGCCCCTCTGGACCTCGGAAGATTTAGCACTTGTATTGATACTGAAGTTTGTCTGATGTGACTGATTTGATTGTTGTGCTGTAAACCTGCTTGGTAGAGTGTGATCATGTTGCATTAGGCTGTGATGACATAGTGTGGCACAGGACAGTGCTGACATGTCATAAGACCATATGCGACATTTCGCAAACCCGGAAATTAGTGTCAGAGCATGACTTTGATGCACTCTGTTGCTAATAAAATCAAGACAATTCTGGCGATCCCAAGATGGGTAGTGACCCGGTTCATTATACTAGCTCTCTTAATCCCCCACTTTATGCTTTCCTGCCTCTTTCACAATCCCAGGAGTTTTCACTATTTTTAGCACTGCACTTGCTGGGGGAATTAAAAAAACAAACTCACTTCTTCTGGGAGGCCTCATATCTTCAGTATTTTAGCTTTATCGCTGCACTCCAGATTTTTTAAAAAACATATTCATTTCTCTCTAGATTTCATGTGCTGGCTGAACTCTGACCTCCCCAGGGGAAGTCATTTCCATTATAAACTGTTTTCTTTCCCATGACCACAACACACTGTGTGGTTTCAGAGCAGTAGTGGTTACTTCTGGAAGCCAAAAAATAAATAAATCAGTCTACTCGTATTTCTCAATCTGTTGCTCCTGCAAGACATTGCCAGCGAGACATTTCTTACCTCCCACTGATTCATTATCTTCTGCTATAAATCTAACAAATTTAGGGCCTCCCTTTTGGTCTTCATTCATTTTTATCTTATCCAGAGCCTGCTAATGCTTTCTGACACATCCTGTCTGCAGCATTAGCTACCCTGAGCCAGTATCTTTCAGTAGCCTGATAAAAAGGGGTGCAGAGTGTCTGCCCACAGATGCTTTGACCAGGTTTAGGCCCAAATTTGTATCTGCTCAATGTAACGGGATACAATATTAAATGCAGCTCAATGGCTGAATTCAGCTTCCAGGGAAGAGCCGGTCATTCTCATTTTCTGCATTGCCTGGAAATTTTGTGTCTGAATAGGAAATCCAGATTAGTTTTAATTCCTGAGTTTTCCCAGTTATTTGGTGTAGGTGACATATTAGTTTATTCAGAGCTGTTAATTCATTGGTTACAGTTGAGTTACTCAGTATTGCCAACTCCAAGCAATCAAAAATCATGACTCAGACCTCAAAAATCAAAATTAGCTTAAAAAATCATGAGATTAAAAATAATAAATGTTGGGTTCTTGTTATTTGCCTTTTGGGTTTTGAGCTGCTGGGATACACTTGGGACACTTTTTCAAGCTTTTCTCCACAACCAAGAGGGCTAGAAACTTTATTTTAAATGAAAGATCAGATTTCTCATGTAGTCGCATGACTCTGGGAGATGGGGCTTTAAGAAAAACACCTATTGATTATTACTTCTCCCATTGTCACCAAGAGGGAGATTTTCTGATGCTGGCTGTTAAAAGAGAATTCTGTATTGCAAGATGGCCATGCTGGGCCCTTCTGTATTATGCAGCATTTGTTACTCAACAAGTACAGTAACATCGTCACCATGGAGCCATTGTATGAATATATTGTTGCTGTTAGAATCATAGAATATCAGGGTTGGAAGGGACCTCAGGAGGTCATCTAATCCAACCCCCTGCTCAAAGCAGGACCAATCCCCAGACAGATTTTTGCCCCAGATCTCTAAATGGCCTCCTCAAGGATTGAACTCACAACCCTGGGTTTAGCAGGCCAATGCTTAAACCACTGAGCTATCCCTCCCTGCAAGATCAGTATGAGAATTCTAACATTTCATTGATTTTTCAGACACTACCACTTAACATAAGACCATGCCTTATATATTCACTATAACAAATGTGTAATGTGATAAGCCGTTGTAGTTCTTTAACACAGCTGATTCACATATTCTAGGGAGGTAGTGGTATCTAGTGGCTAGGTCCTGGACTGGGACTCAGGAAATCTAGGTGGTTCTTCGAGCTCTTGGTCATGTCCATTCCATTGTAGGTGTGTGTGCTCGCCACATGCACCAGTGCTGGAAGTTTTTCCCTCAGTGGTATATGTAGGGGACTGCCTCTTGTGCCCTCTGGAGTGGTGCACATATGCACCAGTATAAGGGGCGCCACCGGCTCCCCCCTCCCTCAGTTCCTTCTTACTGCCAGTGATGGTGCTGCAATGTCTCCTTGCCTTGGGCGTCTACTCCCCAGCCAGACATCACCTAGATACGGTCATCATGATCACACTGCGGGTACTTATCTCCCTGCAGTGGTGGTCCAACACGATTCTGGTGTTGGAAGGTGTGCCGTTCGCGAGCCTGTGACCCATGGTCTCCCTGATTTCAGATGCATCCGACCTCGGTTGGGGAGTGCATCTCAGTACACTGCAGACTTGGTTTATGGTCACGGGAGGAGCTCGCGTTACATATAAACATCAGGGACCTCAGAGCCATCCATCTGACTTGCGGTGTCTTCCTTCCCCAACTGTCCGGTTGGGTGGTGCAGATGTTGACGGACAATATGGCCTCCATGTTCTATGTCAACAGGCCAGAGGGGGAGCTCATTTGTTGGCTCTGTGCCAGAAGGCCCTCCATCTGTGGGACTTCTGCATTCAGCATGTTGTCCACCTGGAAGCCCCGCACCTCTCCGGCGTCCGGAACACGCTGGCGAATCGCCTCAGCAGGTCCTTTTTCTCTCACCATGAGTGGTCCCTTCAGTTGGAGGTCGTCAGAATGCTATTCCAGAAGTGGGGAACTCCCCAAGTGGACCTGTTCACCACCAGACAGAACAGAAAGTGTCATCAGTTCTGCTCTCTCCAGGGCCTTGGCAGAGGCTCACTTTCCAATGCCTTTCTCCTGTCGTGGTCAGGAGACCTGATGTATGCCTTCCCGCCAATTCTGCTCATCAGCAAAGTCCTCTCAGAAATCAAGAGGGACAAGGCATGAGTCATTATGATTGCCCAGCATGGCCTCGCCAGCATTGGTTTGGCATGCTCATGGACCTGGCCATAGCAGCCCCATGGCCACTTCCCAGCTGCCCGGACCTTCTCTCTCAGGAGCACAGGTGGCTCCTGCACCCGAACCTCGCCTCTCTCCACCTCACAGCTTGGATGCTGCATCGCTGAATCCAGAGGAACAAGCCTGCTCTAGTCATGTACAGCAGGTTCTCTTGGAGAGCAGAAAGCCCCCAACCACAGCAACTTACCTGGCAAAGTGGAAGTGTTTCTCATGCTGTGCATCAGAGCAGAATATCTCCCAGACTCAGTCATCTCTGCAGTCTATCCTGGATTACCTGCTTCATTTAAAGCACCAGGGCCTTGCGTTCTCTTCAATCAAGGTGCACCTGGCAGCCATATTGGCCTTCCATCATCTCATCCAGGGTAGATCGGTATTCTCGCATGAGATGTTGATTGGGTTCCTGAAAGGCCTTGAAAGACTCTTTCCGCCAATCCGGGACCCAGTTCCCCAATGGGACTTCAACCTGGTCCTCTCCAGGCTGACCCTTTGAGCCTATGGCTTCTTGTTCCCTTTCCCGCTTGTCGTGGAAGGTTGCATTCCTTGTAGCTATTACCTCGGCGAGACGGGTCTCCAAGATTAAAGCCCTCACTTCAGAGCCCCCATACACAGTATTCTACATGGACAAGGTCCAGCTGCGGCCCCATCTGTTCTTCCTGCCAAAGGTGGTATCAAACTTCCATGTCGACCAGGATATCTTCCTCCTGGTGTTCTGTCCAAAGCCTCACATGACCAATGAAAAGAGGTGGCTGCACACTCTATATGTCAGGCGCGCTCTGGCTTTCTACCTGGAGCACACCAAACCCTTCCGCAGATCCACCCAGCTCTTTATTGCGATAGCTGACAGGATGAAGCGCCTTCCAGTGTCCTTTCAAAGGATTTTGAATTGGATCACCACCTGCATCCGAACTTGTTACGAGTTGACGCAGACTGTGCCTCCACCAGTAGTGAAGGCTCACTCGGCGAGGGCACAGGCGTCTTCGGATGCCTTGCTGGCGCATGTCCCTATCCAGAACATTTGCAGGGCCGCAACATGGTCTTCGGTACACACGGTCACGACACATTACACCATCACTCAGCAGGCCAGAGATGACAGTGGCTTTGGCAGAGCTGTGATGCAATTGACACATCCATGAACTCCTTACCCTCCTCTGGTGGTACTGCTTGGGAGTCATCTACAGTGGAATGGACATGAGCAAGCAGTCAAAGAAGAAAAGACTTTTGTAACTGTTGCTCTTCGAGATGTGTTGCTCATGTCCATCCCATGACCCGCCCTCCTGCGCCATTCCAGAGGGCTCCAGAGCCGGTCCTATATGGATACTATTGAAGGAAACGCTTCCTGCACTGGTGCATGTGGCGAGCACACACCCCTACAATGGAATGGACATGAGCAACACGTCTCAAAGAACAACAGTTACGAAAGGTAACCGTCTTTTCAATCTCCAGCTCTGCCACTGACCTGTTGGGTGACCTTGAGCAAGTCACATCACCTCTCTATGCCTCAGTTTCCCTATCTGTAAAATGGGGATAATGATATTAACCTCCTTTGTAAAGCATTTGAGATCTAAAGTTGAAAAGTACTATATGAGAGCTAATTATTATTATTCAAAAGGGAGTGGCTTTGCTGTTCTGTTGTAATATATGTTTAAGTGCCTTTGACAGCTGGCAGCTGGTTCTTAACCCAGTCACTGATGTTTAATGCGATGCTGCTGGATGGGGCAGCAGTGGTGGAGATTGCTCCCAGGACCTCTGGATGACAGAGCATGAGCCTCTAGTGCCCAAGCCAAAGAAACACCAGATTCCTTAGCTTAAACCGTTGTAGCAGACTCATAAACATCTATACACAGACTAGCCACTAGACAAGGACAGAGAGACATACTGAGTAAGCATGGGTTACATTTGGTTTAGGTAAATTAGTGACTGGTTCACCCAGAACGCCAGTTTTGTTATAAAGATTATACTAAACCATGATCAGAAATATCCTAGGATAATGTAATTTAGGGATTAGAGTTGTGTGAAGCTAGCAGTTTGTGCTTTGCAAGTGGAAACTGATATTTCGTGAGTATTCATTTATATGAAATCCATGTGAAAATCTCTTTGAAAAAGAAGTTGCTAACACAAGGTTACTTATTCAGAGTTCCATGCCACCAGTCCAGTTCTCAGATAACTAGACCATGCCTCTTCTGTCAGCATACACAGTTTTTTGTTACAAATTGGGAAACATTTATTTCCTGGGCAAAACTGTAAATTATCTCTTGATGAAAACTTGCCATTTTCACAGAGGAATTTCAGCATGGATGTAACAAGTTTTCCATCTGTGAAAAGTCTCTTTCACTTTTTTATATATAATCTTTTTATCAGGACTAAAATGAGTATGCGTGGTTTTTCTTTTCTCCAGAACCTCCAACTTGTTCCCCAGATCAGTTTACCTGTGCGACTGGGGAGATAGACTGTATCCCAATGGCATGGCGATGTGATGGATTTCCAGAATGTGATGACCGGAGTGATGAAGATAGCTGCCCTATATGCTTAGCAGCCCAGTTTCAGTGTGAGAAAGGACAATGTATTGATGCCCGCTTGCGGTGTAATGGAGAAATTGACTGCCAAGATAAATCCGACGAAGCAGACTGCAATAGTAAGATTTATTGTCCGAGTGCCTGGCTCTAACAAACAGCCATCCATGATGTAAAGACCTTTCTTTTTACTCTGAAACCAAAAACGCAAAAATACGTTATGAAAAGCTTAAAACACGTGTTGATTCTGCCCTTCTCTCCCTCTTCATCTCTCCCTACCCCCTTTACTATGCCTCAAAGTATACATTTCCATAAGTGCATAAGTTATCTGATCAGCTGCTTGAAAGCCTTAGGGAAAATAAATACAGTCTATTTGAAATCCAAAGCAAACACAGGAAACAAACGCACAGGGCTAATTTGACTAAGACCTTGGATTGTCAGGATCTGAAATAGATTTCCTCTCCATTCTGTTGCCTTAATGGCATATTCTGTTTTGTGGGGGGAATTTTTTTTCAAGTTAATCAACACTTGTGTACTTCAGCTGTATAATTGCTCGTACGTGCCAGAATTACACACTGTCTAAACTGTGTGTGTCTTGCTGACCAATTTTCTCCTAAGTACTAGACAGTGACGCAGATATTCAGTTTCCAGGTGGATAAAGTTTAGTGTACCCAGCAAGTGCTGTATGCGTTACGTCTGGGTTTCGTGAGATGTTCAGTTACTTCACAGAGCAGGTTATAATTTGATTTACATTAAGGTTTTGTGTGCTAACTAAACGGTTATTTTTTCCCTTGCAGCAATCTGTCTCCCAAATCAGTTTCGATGTGCCAGTGGCCAGTGCATCCTCATAAAACAGCAATGTGACTCCTTTCCAGATTGCATCGATGGTTCCGATGAACTCATGTGTGGTGAGAGGTCTTTCCTTGAGATTAAAGCTGTCTGCATTCATGCAGGAATTACATTCCTGCCCCGGTTTGAAGTGTGTATATTGACTGTTACTTCTGTGGCTGGCCCTGAGTTTAGGGGGATAGACCAAGCTCTAGCTTGCTGCTAAACTCAGTCCTGTCTATACTGTAACACCTGCCCTGTTGGTGGCCTGATTACAACTCACTGGTAGCCTTGGAATTCATAGGGCTGCTGCACAGTTCAGGAACACAGTTAAAACAAGACTTAGCCCCATCTGCATTACAAGATCAAGCTCTAATTATGTCAAGAGATGACTATGTTGTGACCAGGGCCCCAGCAAGGTACCATGAAGATAGGACAAGAGAGCATAGGAGAGACCTTGATTTCCTAGCTGAAATGTAATCGGAAGTTCTCATGACCAAAGCTGTATCTGAGTTATGGCTGAGCCTATAATGACTACTCCATGTTGCCCTTAGTTGCTGTTGATCCATTATTTTGTCAAATGCTTTGAGAAGCATGGAAGGCATAATGCAAATTCCATTCTGTTCTGCCCAAAACTGCCCCCGCTTTTCCCATCCCACCCCCACCTTCCATGCCTGGGCATACAGCTCATGAAGCTTTTGAATAGCGGGGAGGAGTAAGGACAGCCACTTTCAGCTACAAAGGGGGCTGTTTTAATTGAATGGTTGCAGCTCCTCGCTCTGAAGTGCTGCTGTGGGATAGAAGCGTAAACACCGCTCTTCTCGGAATCTCATATGAACAAACAAAATCAGTCACCGAGTTTATATAGCAAATCTAAGAATGTCAGTCTTAGGGTGCTGGCTAATTGCCGGGTATTTAATATGTTGGGGATCGGCAAGTTTCTCAAGTATGAGAGGAAGCTGATAAGGGGTGTTGTGCCAGGTGGGAGAGGGGTGATTGGGAGAAGGAGCCAGGTTGGGGTACCTCGCTTCTTCCTCCCCTAGCTTGCATTATCCTACACATCCCATCTCTTTCTGGTTGGTTCCTGACCCACCCTTCCTCATGCTGGGAACCAGCAGTGGGAGGCATGTTTCATTAGCAACCGGGACTTGTTGAACAGGTGAGAGCAGGGGGCAGCACTGGAAGGATGAGCTGGGCTCAGGGGGCTTTCAACCCATATGAAAGGGAGCTCTTCAAAAGCACAATAGGAGCAGGGGCAGGAGAAGGCTGGGAATGTAGGAGAAGCCTCATTAGGGGAGAAAAGAAAGTGGGAGCAGGAAAGGTGGTTGGCCTAGGAGAGGAGAAGAGCAATAGAAGATGAATTCATTTGGAAACTCATACCCTGGAGACTTCAGGATGAATATTCTCCTGTTCCCCAATTGTCCCTTTTTCTCTAGCCTCCTTAACCCTCCTGCAGTCCTCACCCAATTAAAAAGGTTTTTTTGTGCATTTGGCAGCATCTTATGTGTAGCCAGTTTTCTTTCTTTTCTGCACTCAGTTAGGCCCTGATCCAGCAATTAAATCTGCACAGCCACAGTTGGTCTCCATGCAAGTGCAAGGATGCATACACAAGGCCCTGATCCTGCAATCAGATCCTCAGTTAGTTTCTTGCTTGATGAAAAATGTCCATTGGGGGAACAACAACAAAAAAATCTTTTACAAATTCAGGACTTAGTGTTCAAAGGATGCTTTATCGAAACTGGATTTTTTTTTAATTGGCCATTTTAAAACAAATCTAATTGAGTGCCCCTTTAAAATTATCATCTGATAGGTAGAATGGTTCAAACTCTAATTCTGAAGGCTGGATCGATCCTCCGCTGGTGTACATTGGGGATAACGCCAATGTTTTCAGTGGTACTAGTCTGATTTGCACAAGCTGAGGATCTGGCCCCAAGTTTGTGCTGAGTTTTCGTAGGTTAACTTTGGCTGCATCAAAGAAATTAAAAATACACAAACACCACGGGGAGAAAAAAAGTACACTTCCCTCACCTACTGCCTCTGCAGCAATGGTTACACTAACATGTTATTCCCTGAGCTGTGTTGACATCAGTCGTTGATAGTGGGGCATGAAGATCCTTTTATCATGACATGATGAGCTGATCATATAATCTGAAGTAGTTGTTAAATCAGAATAGCTGTGTTCTGCTCAGCTGCATTCAAAACGCAGGAAGGATAAAAAAAATCATTGATTTGCTAAATGGAATAGGACAAATGATAAACCAGTGCAAGAATTTGTATCAGATTGCTGAATGGGTTTGATTCAGCCTGTACTTATTGGTGCGCTGAGCTAGCGTTTCCCTCATGGCCACCTAAGAGATTCTGCAGGATTTCAGATTTCATTTCATTAAAAAAAGACACCAGAGTTTGCTGAGCCGATTCAGCTCCTGATTACGTCACCTCTGCCGAGCCGGCCATAAGTCTTTGACTCAGTGACGTGACCCAGGGCCCCGCCGTTGCCTCAAGAACACACTGTTAACTCTGAAAGCTAATGATACTGATTAATACATTTTAGTGTGTTGGCTATTTCAATCAGAAAGTCACATATTTTGGGATGTTGGGCAAAATTTCAGAAGAGCTATCACCATGTTTTAAAAAAGAAAGCATCTGCCAATGACAAAAATGAACAATAACCAAACAAAGTAATTAAAATACACATATGATGCTGTCACTTTGGCATTATACTGCATTGAAGAGTAAAAAAGAAACTTTTACAAATGCAAATGTGACAGAAAAACTCTTTCTCTCCTCAGAATAAAAGTGAGAACAGTTATTTTCTAAAAATGTAAAAAAAATGAACATTTTAAATCCTAAGGATTTATTTGTTTTTAGGAGGGAAAGTAAACTAATGGTTATAATACATTCAACCACTGAAAAATCAAAACAATGTGTGTATAGCCAATCAACAGTCCCATTCATTATTCAATAATTAAACTGTTCATCAGTTAATAAGATGGGCAGAATTCTCACAGCTCTATAAATGAATGGGTTTTCTTCCTGTCCTTTAATGATAATTTTATTTCAACATGATATGTTGTTGTATAAGTTCAACAGAAGGCATAGCACATGTGGAGGTATTCTTGGCTAAACGAGCACGTGTTGGTTTACAACATAAGTGGTCTCATTTTATTCCAACTGTGATTTGATTCTTCAGCTAAAACTGACATGGGAATGACACAGATAACTTTCTATGAAAATAGAGACCAGAAGATAAACTGCATTATTGTTATTGTTTATTATTTGTATTATTGTAGTGCCTAATTGTATGTCTACACTGCAATATAAGCCCAGGGTTCACATTCAGGTTCAAGCCTAATTCCCTCCACCCCCTTCCGTATACACACACATCACGCTAACCCAGGGCTTGGATCCAGGACCCGACAGGGATGAAGGGTCCTAGCCTGAGTCAAGCCAGGAGTCAGGGTTCAAGCCCTACTGCTTTGCAGTGTAGACTCAGCCCCTCTGGACTTGTGCTCTGACGTCCACCAAAAGTATCCCACAATACCACAGGCCGAGTTTCTTTGTCCTCTGGACAGTCAAGTTTTCCCATGCTGCACCATGAACAAAGGGATAGAATGGCCACACTTCGGGAGGGTGCTAGGAAGTCTGGGTGATTGGACTCCGGCCCGCATAATGCAGTGTAGATTCTGGAGCCCCAGGGTGGGACCAAGGGTTCAACCATTCCTAACCTAGAGTTACAAAGGAGTGTAGCTGTTCAAGCCCTAGGTTAACAAGCCCAGGTGGGATAACTTGAGTTCTACTAACTCGCGGCTTACATTGCAGTGTAGACATACCCTAAGATTCCCAGTCATGGACCAGGACACTCTTCTTCCCATCACATAACACAAGTCTCTCGTGTGCTCCCTCTATTATGTCCGAGGTTGCCCACTGATAGGTCTAAGGATCTAGGCCGATCTGTGTAGTTCTACAGTGCAGCTGTCTGGCCATTCTCATCTTTAACATGGCAGTGACCTCAGGCCCAGTGTGCAGTACTACATATTAATCTGTGCTGCAGTCTGCTCTGATTTTTCTTTTATAAATTAGGGACCTGATCCTGCATGGGACTACTCAGATGAGTAAAGTGATTCACGTGTGATTCAATGCTTGCATGGCTGTACAGCAAACATGACCTTAGGTTGGGTTAGGGTTGAATTCCCCCATAGATATAATGAATATGGTATGAAGATATTTCTGGCAGCTGACTTTTTTCCAACCGAACAAGTTTATATCATTGCTGTTACAACAGTGAAAAAGTCTCATGTTTTAAAGGGACTCTTTCAGCTTGAAATCTAGTCAATTTTAAAAATTAGTTAAAAGTGGCTTCCAGTAAATTATTAGAGAGCAAAGTGTAGATGAGGTCGGAAGATCCCTAGCCACTATAGGTGGAGGAGAGATGTAAAATCTTGCTCAATAATTCAGAATGTAGAAGGCCTGAGGGACACTGTGTGTGTGTGTGTGTGTGTGTGTGTGTGTGAATGTAATGTAAATATTTGCATAGTGCACGGTGTGAATGATTGTATGATCATTCTATCTTGTTCCCCTTGGCCTGGGGTTTTAGGAGCAAGTATGGAGGTTTTTCCAGAGCACCATCATATACATCAATGTAATGATTTTTTTTTTCCTTTTTTCAGAAAAAAACACATCCTCAGATGAACCTCAACCCCACGTTAGTGCTATTGGACCTGTCATTGGTATCATACTGTCCCTTTTGGTCATGGGAGGAATGTATTTTGTTTGCCAGCGAGTGGTGTGTCAGCGCTATGCTGGACCCAATGGACCTTTTCCGCATGAATATGTCAGCGGAACCCCTCATGTCCCTCTTAATTTTATAGCTCCAGGGAGTTCTCAGCATGGCACTTTTACTGGTAAGGATGGTAAGGATCCTGCATTTCATCAGTACTATTATGTTACCTGGATTTTATTTTCACAGGATACTAACTGTGGGGCTGGTTTTTGTAGGCACCAAAGCAAGTTAGATGTCAAACGTCCATTGACTTTCAGTGGGACTTTGGTGCTTATCTGCCCATTGGGCCACATTTGCAAAAGTTTTTAGGTGCCAAAAGATGCAGATAGGTTTCTTTCAGTGGAAGTTAGACACCTGGGTGCTTTTGAAAGTTCCATGAGATGCCTAAATTTTTTTTTAAATCTTCCCCTTAATAGTTACTATGGAGATCATGGGTATGTTCTTGGGCGTTGCCTCTAACCCCTCTGCCATCCCCACACACAACTCTTTTACCCAAGTTTGATGGTACTTAAACCAGGGCTAGCTGGACCAGCTGGGGGTGTAGATTAGAGCTCAGGCGCCACTGTCACTCAGACTGATAACCCACCCACTTTGCAGTGAGGACTCAGCCTAAATCACTTGAGTGCTGATAGTCCTCCAGTGCCTTCCCACGATCGCCCTGAGTGCCCAGAAGGACAGACAAGTTCTTCCACAATTCACTGGGAAAGAATAGCAGAGCTGTTCAGCTTACGACAGCACATAGAACCGCAGGGTACACCCCTAGAAGCCCTCTAGAGACACAGGCGAATGCAGCCCCAATGAGGACACAGTAAACTAGATATGGCTTTGCAGTGTGACTGCTTATACCTGGAATAGGCTAACCCAAGTGTTCAGACCCAGGTGCTAATCACCTGGGCTAACTCTTTAGTGAAGACATACCTCAATTCCTGGCTCCGTTGAAGCCAGTGGTGCTGTGACAATTTATACCAATGGAGAATCTGCCCCTAGATGTTGGAACTATGCAGGAAGAAGGCAGCATGGGCTGTGAGAGCATGACAGCTCCAAAAGGGATACGTGCCACCTAATATGATTGATTGTCAAAATAATGTAAGTTGTGTAGGCTGCATCTCTATGAATGAAACACCATGTTTTCCATGAGTACTTCATGGGTGGCAAAACCTTCAAAAATAACTTCTAAACCAAATGTTTCCCTGATCATCAAAGAGGCTGATATTGTACCATATACCCATTATGAAACTAGTCCTCTGAGTTTTTATGGAGACAAGACCTGGTCAGAAAATAGGATTTTTTTCCATGGAAAATGTTGACAAAACTGGAAAAAAAAAATTTGCTTTTGTCAACATTTTTCATCGAAAATGTGGCTTTTTTGGCAAAATATCCGAAATGGAAATATTTTGGTTTTCAGGCTTTTATTTTCTCCATGAAATACTGAAATCTTCTGTAGAAAGCAGATGCTTCTCGCAAAAAAATGTAGTCAAAAACCCAATTTTTGGTCAAAAAACAATTTAAACAGAAAACTTTGGGGAGACTCCTTTATTGTCCAGCTGCTGTCAGTCACTGGCTCAATGCAACAGTGAGTGATACATTAATTTAATTTATTTTAAAGTTGTGACTTTGGATTGTGACATGGCCGTATTCTTTGACTTTCAAAGTAAGTAGAGGATCATAAACCGAATAATCCATGCATTGGCAAGAAGACTTGAGGAGGAAGCTGTAAAACGGAGTTGTACTCTTGGCTGGTAGCAGAAGAAAGGTTTTGTTCTTAATAAGGAAAGTAATGAGCTTTAAATTAACAAGACTACTTTCTCAGACAATGAGGGCTAATGGAGCTACATTGATTCACATCAGCTGAGGATCTGGCTCTCTATTACAATGGCAGATAAGATTGTAGTTAGCTAATCATGTATCCCTGTCTTGTTCTGGTTCCATGCAGGCATCTCTTGTGGAAAGTCTATGATTAGCTCCATGAGCCTCATGGGAGGAAGTAGCGGTGCCCCTCTGTATGACAGAAACCATGTTACTGGAGCCTCTTCTAGTAGTTCATCTAGCACTAAAGCCACTTTCTACCCACAGGTAAGTCTTGAAAATGTGTCTAACAGGAGATAAAGGGCCTCCCATTTCTGTCCAAAAAACTGACAGATCAAAACTTGTGCTACTAGAGAAATGCTAATAAAGACTGTCTTGGATGATGTCATTTAGCAGTGGGGCAATCCAGTGCTCACTGAATTCAATAGAATGGCTTCCATTTATTCCAGTGAGCATTGCATCGTGCTCGTGGTCTTTACCATGTTGTGTTATTAAAAAGATGCTCTTCCAGGACATTCCTGTACTCTTTTTTTTTTTTTTTGGGGGGGGGGGGGGGGGTATGGGTGTTCTTACATCCCAAGTACTTGTAAATATCTAGTCCTCTGTCTCTGCTGAACTCTGTCACTGACCTGATGACGTTTGGCACTGCATAATCCCACAAGCATCAAGCATGCACAGGAGTGAGAAAACAAACAAAACACAGCGGGGGGAAGAAAACACTCAAAAACTAAGCTTGGCTCATTGTTTATCCAAAGTGTTCAACTTTAATTCAGAAAACTAAATGCAAGCACCAGAAAAACAAAGTGGCACCATTGTATGTTGCTGAAGCTTAAAACATTTTGTGGTTTTTCAGCTGTCTGGTTCTGGATTTTACATGATTTACTGTTAGAAAATGAGATTCTTAGTCCCGAAACCAAATTTCCATAAGTGAGGAAATAAGCCTGTAGAGGTTAGGAAATGAAAAGGGAGAGATGCATGATAAAACCCAATGAGGAAGGGGCATTGGTGACTTATGGGAGAGGGATGCAGAGATTATTTGCACCAGCATCTTGTTGTACAGTTGTTTTGCTGCTTCTCAGCATCACTGAGCAAGCAATACATGCATTTATTCTTCTGTTTACATGAGCTTTCAGAGCCAGCCTCTCTAAGCAGTAGAAGTTCTTTGACAAAAATGATTAAGATGGTCCATACTGCAGTTGAGAGGCAAATTAGTATGTAAAGGGAGGTGGGTGTACACATGTTTACATATAAACAGTTAATATGTTATAATAAATCAAAAAAGAATTTGGAAGCCGGTATGTATTGTTCTTGTGTCTAGCAGTAACAATAATCTTATTTCTTAATTTTTAATGGGGGTAGATGGGTGAGGGAAAATTGTGAATACAACTGAACTGTCTATTGGATCCTGCAATACAGAAAAGCTTGGTTTGATTTCTTTTCCTGGTTCCCCACTCACTAGGACAACAAAGGAGTGAGTCAAGAGTCTGTAAAGATATTTGGAACTCCAACTTAGCAGCCCTTTTAATTCAATATTCGTGGGGGCAGGAAAACCACCAGGATTTGCTGGTCAACTTTATAGTAGATAAATAGTGCACACATGGGTGTCACCTACTGATTAAAAATGTAAATAGTTTACATATGTCAATCTAAATGAGCAAGGAAGCCTAAGAAGTGGTCTGTAAACAGGTTTTATATCGCTGTAACTATACCAGTTTGGAAATGGATACAGTTGAAGTGGTACAGACCTCTAGTGTGGATAAAGTTATATCAGTGTAAAGGTGCTTATATTAGCATAGCTCATTCTTCTAACTTCAGGGATTGTACCACTTTAAATATATCCGTTTCAAAACAGATATAGTTAGAGCAATACAAAACCTGTGTGTAGTCAGGCTCTAATTGTTCCTACTTCATTGTTATCCTTCACTGTGTTAATTGAGGTCAATAAAAAAGCACCAAAGAGATAAGCTTCAAACACAGGTCTGATATTTGAAGCACTGCGGATGGAGAGTTATGACCAGAGATCTAATGAGTGGAGAGGGGAAGAAGTGTGGTGTGCTCTAAGTTTTGCTGATGATCCCAATCTCTCCATGTCACTTCAGAGTAGCTGGGCACATCTGGTAAAATGATCAGCAGCGATATACTGAACAGTGCTAACATTTAAATTGCCACTAGCTAGCAGGGGCAGACTGGACAAAAAAATAAGTGGTTGTATTCTCCTACACTACTCCGCTCAGCTCCATCCACAATGCAAGCTCCACCTAAACAAGACATCAATCATAGCAGATTGTGCAGCTCTTTGTGTACCTCCCACTAACACAGAGGTCCACAACAATTGAGCTCCCCAATGCAAGCCACCACTTGTAACATAGTCCTTGGTTGAGTCATCTGCAGGGATAGAACACAGGTTCTCTGGATATAAAATCTGAACCTTTACTGCTTGAGCTAAAGGACCGGGTACATTAGCTTGGAGGCTGTGGCAGACTCACAAACCTCTATGTTCACTAGCCACTAAATGGGACCAAAGAGTCGCACTGTGTAAGTTTGGGTTTCATTCATTCGTTCTATGAAGCAGCAGGAAGATAGCTAGTGAGTCTGTTCACTGAAGTCACTGACAGATTAACTGCACAACAAAAGCATTATGCTGCAGCACAAAGAGAGGCCAGCAAGAGGTACTTTGCCTCCACAATATTGTCCGGATTTGTTTTGAGCTGTGGCCATTTTAGTTAATCCAAGCTGCCTTCACTTGGTACCTGATTCAAGTGCCTCCAGACATGAGGAAATTTCCAGTTGCAGTGAGGAAAAAATGGAGTGGCTTTGGGCCAAGATGCCTGGTTTTATGAGCACGGAGGGGATAAATGTAAGGTCATATCTGGTTGAGCTAGGCCAGTGCTCTGCACTGAAGTATTGAGGTGCTGGGGGTCCTTTTTACACATCACCTCCTTCGGACCCACGTTTGTGAAGGCCTGTGGGGAACAACAGGGTTCATTGCTGAGGGAGACTGAATGCCTCCCTTAGGGAAGGTGAGATGCCAGATTCTCTTAAGGAAGCTGTTGTGCAGCCTTTACTCAGTAAACCATCACTTGACCCTGACGCTCTGGCCAGTTATGATCTGATAGCTAATCCTCCAGTTTTAGTTTAAGATTATGGAGAAAGGCTGTGGCAAGACAACTCCGAGCTTCTAGCTGTCTCTGGTCATCTTCCTAGTTATTGTGGCTACTGCACAGACACACGAGTGGTGTTGATGGATGTTCTCCTGGCAATCGATAAAGATCAGGGGCCAGATCTTCATCTGGTGTAAATCAACATAGTTCCATTGAAGTCAATGGGGCTAGGCCAATTTACACCAGTTGAGGTTCTGGCCACAGGTGTTAAAGCTAACCTCAGTGAGATCTGCTGACTTTAATATGAATTGTGAAGTGTTGTTGACTCAGCTGATAACTCTAATAGGAGTGGATGGAGCTGCTCTTGGATGTGTCTGTTCCTTTCTTGCTAAGTGTTCCCATAGGTTACTCTTGGGCAATCGCTCATCATCCCTTAAGATGTAATTGTGTGGAGCTCCATAGGGCTGTGTCTTTTCTCCCTTCCTGCTGGATGTCTATGCAAGACTGTTGGTAGGGTTAGTGTGGAAGTGTTGTTGTGGTACTTTCCCCCTGAGTTAATACTGATGACATGCCCCAGCTCAATGTTGAGACCACTGTGCTGGTGGAAGTTCAGTTTTTCAGATGCAGCATAAAACTGAGGTCCTGGCCACTTGTGATAATTAAAGTTCCTTTGGCATTTTTAATAAGAATACAGATGATAATCAAATTCCTGCTCAGATAAAATGTGCCGTTTCAGTGGATACATCATTCTTCATCTCCCTATGGTGCAGTGCTAAATAACTGCTGCCTTTTACCCCAGAAGTAGCTGTATTTTAGTGGTGACTGAAGTGATCCCTTACCTTCTTTATAAGGGTGTGGAGGCTTAACATGATATTTATAAATCACTTTCAGATCCTTGGATGAAAGGCACAAAGCGTTATTATTTTATCTGTGTTTTATTGGTGCTGAAGATCACATTTCTTTCCACTGACAGCGGGGGAGGAGGGATTGGGTGTATATTGAAGAGGGTAATGAATAGCTAGCGGCACATTCCCATCTTACTGATCAGTGATTTATGCATGTCACTCCACTGGGAGGCAAGGATGTACCCATTAGTATTGTTGATAAATTGAACTGTGCTAGAAAGAACATGAAATACATGAAGTGTTACTGCTCACTTTGTTCCTCTAAAAACGAATAGACTGGAATATTTAAAAAAAAATGAGGGGAGGCGGGGGGATTTCCACTGCATGTTTGTGTTAAACTTGAAGCATAATTAATGCTATTTTCTTAAGGGCTGTAAGGGCTGCCAACAATTAATTAATTAGTCATTTTTTGGGTGCAGGATGAGGGCGATTTTAAGCATTCATGGCTAATAGCTTCTTTGCATTGCTGACCTTGTCAAACTGGTGTGATTTTAAAAATAGTAGTAAAAGAAGTTACTGGGAAAACATGGAGTGAACTGGTCCTAGTAAAGGAACTCAGGCTCCTGGATGTAGCATTGATTGGGACAGGATAAGAGCTGGGGATGGAGGAGGCTCCAGGTCCATTAGTGTCTGACAAGGAAGAGATCTGTCTATATGACCATAAATAAAGGAAGCTCTTGTGATTAAGGCACTAGGTAGAGACTCTGGAAAACTGGGTTCAGTTCCTGGCTCCACCACAGCTTTCCTGTGTAACACTGGACAAGTCACCTAACCTCTCACTTACGTAGTAGGGAACCGTAATTCCCTCCGCTGCAGGAATCAATGGCTGAAATTCTGTGGCCTGTGCTATGCCTAGACTAGAAGATCACAGTGAACCCTTATGGCCTTAAAAAAAAAAAAAAATCTATGAATCCTTATGAAGCTACATGTGAAAACAAGGAAGGAGGCTAGACTAAGGATGAGATAATAGCAACCTATGGGAGATATTTTTATACTGTTTTTCTGTCTGTTTCTAAGTATTGTTCCATAATGAATTAAACTGAACCTCTGCCTTATTTGTTCTTAACATCCACAGATTTTGAACCCACCTCCTTCCCCAGCCACTGATCGCTCCTTATATAACACCGAGATGTTCTATTCATCAAACATTCCTTCAACAACAAGATCTTACAGGTACAGATCAGACGGAAAGCTTGGCATTTTCTTAGGTTGGGGTCTCTTTGGTTTTGTGCCTAGGAAAAAACCCAGTCTTGTTCAAAGCTTCACCTTTTAAAGGAGAAAAAGGGGTTGTTTTTTTCCTCTTTGATTAAATGGCACGTCAGATTGTGGTTACTCTTGTTACTATATCAAACATCCGCTTTATTTGCTTGTGCTCTTGTCCTAATGCAACTGTTCATTTCTGAACAATGAAAACATTATGTGAGTGATTGGTTGGGGCTTTAGAAATTGGGTCTAGAGCTTTTCACTGCTAGGTTGCTGGTTATTATCCAGCCAAAATAGACTCTATCACCTGACGGTAGTTCAGCACCCTGTGTAAAACAAGATAAAGTGGTTCTAGTTTGTGGAACCTAATTCTCTTATGCTCCTTTGAAAATCCCATCTGTAACACCTGTGCTTTGGAGGTCTTCACTCCGGCACCTTTCATCTACATTTAAAATTCATTTAAAAGTTTTTTTTTTTTTAAGAAATTTGAACACTACTAACGCTGAGCTGTTAACTTTTCAGACCCTACCTTATACGAGGGATAGCTCCGCCCACGACACCATGCAGCACAGATGTGTGCGACAGCGACTACACCACAAGCCGGTGGAAGGCCAACAAATACTACATAGATCTAAATTCAGACTCAGACCCTTATCCCCCTCCCCCCACGCCTCGCAGCCAGTATATGTCTGCAGAAGAAAGCTGCCCTCCATCTCCCGCCACAGAGCGAAGCTACTTTCACCTCTACCCCCCTCCTCCGTCTCCTTGTACAGACTCCTCATGACCTTAATAGAAGGAACTTGTCTTTTACTGTAAATATTTTTAAATATGAACAAAGATTAAAATATATTTTATGATTTTAAAAATAAATAGGGGTGGGAATTTAAAAAAAGAAAATGTGAATAAAAATGGATGGGGTGGGGCTGTGAAAATGTGTACAGTGGAAGAATATTTATAAATTTGATTTTTTTTAATTTAATTTCCATTCTTTTGTGCCATAATTGCCTTTTTTTAATTGAAGTCAGGAAACTGACTAGACCTCCAAGGGACCGGGGGCGGGCAGGGAGGAATGAGGATGCTGAGCCTTTGTGGGTTTTTTAAAGTCCCCTTTTTAAGTCTGTAAAATGTATGTCAACGTCTCTCTCTCTCTCTCTCTCTCTCTCTCTCTCACACACACACACACACACACACACACACACACACACACACACACACGTTATTCGAAAAAAAGAAAACAAAAACAATTTTGTTTCAAAAAATAATTTGTTCACTGCCAAAAAATTAATAACCAAATAATATTTTTGTTTAGAACATTGAATGAAAACAAACAAACAAACAACCTTCCTCCTGAATGTTCCAGTTTGCAAACAAGCCAGTTGCGTCCCAGAGGAACCCAGGCACTAAAAGAGGCCTGGATTTTGAACCTTGCCCTCTATTCACTCAGCACTAGTCACTCTTGCCAGTTTGACATGATGAAACAAGCTCCTCCATCATTCCCTAGCAGCCACTTCACTCTAGGTGGGCATGGGGCCACAGAGCCATTCCCAGAGAGATTGTGGGGGTCAGCCAGGAAAGATCTGTTATAGCTAAGTTAGTCTCCTCTTTCCTGAAAAATGGTAGCAGTTCTGTCACCTTTTTCCTGAAGTCTGGAATTTATAGTCAGTTCTGTATATGTAGCTCCCGCCCCTGTATTTAGCTCAGCAAATTGCTTTAGTTCCAGATGTCCAGATCCCAGAGTGTGGGGTTCCAGTGACATGCCAGCTCATATTTATTTCAATAGGAAAGTTTTAAGATTAAATATGTATAGAGGTAGAACAAAAAAAACCCCAAACAAACACACACCCAACCAAACAACCCACACACATTAAAATGAGTTTAATTTTACCAAAAGGCAGCAAAAATAAGGACTTTTTTATTTTTTCGCTTTTTTAAAATTAACTCTCACATTGTAGAAACTGATGTAATGCCAAAACAACACCACAAAAGAGATCTGTTTCAGGCATTTAACATGTAGCACTTAACACAGGGGTTCTCAAACTGGGGGTTGGGACTCCTCGGGGTCACAAGGTTATTACTTAGGGGGTTGCGAGCTGTCAGCCTCCACCCCAAACCCCGCTTCACCTCCAGCATTTATAATAGTGTTAAATATGTAAAAAAGTGTTTTTAATGTATAAGGGGGGATCGCAACTCAGAGGCTTGCTGTGTGAAAGGGGTCACCAGTACAAAAATTTGAGAACCACTGACTTAACAAGATGATAGCTGGGCGGTTATCAGTTCCTTTTACCAAACTTACAGACATGAACTATATTTCTCCTTGCTATAGTAAAAGGGCTCTGCCATTGCACAGTACTTTTAGAAACTGTCTTTACGATGGCAGCCATAATGTGGACATGTAGTCAAAATACTTGAGAAAAAAACTGGCTATACAGATCTGCACCTGTTTTTACAGCTGCTGAAGAACAGATGCCGTCGGCCTCTGACAGACTTAACATCATTGACAGAAATGAAACCTTTTCATTTTTGAACTCCCAAGTTGGATTTTTATTTTAGCAAGCTTTTTTTTTTTTTTTTGAGAGCGATAGAGAGACCGAGTGAGCAAGAGCAAGGGGAATCCTCCAACTAAGGGCCAAAATTCTTCACTTGCATCCTCAGTGTGGATTTAAACTCCAAACATCCTGATCCTGCTACATTCTCAGATCTCACTGTCTGCTCTTCCTATCCACATGGATCCAAGAACAGAATTTTGCTCACTGTGACTGGCATTTTATTAAAAATCTGAGAAGGCGCTTGGGTTTGTTAGCTTGGTTTGTAAAATCCCTAGCCTCTCTGATTTGGATTCAGCTCAGAGGAGAGGCCCTTTGTTTGCCTGAAGTAAAACAGAACAAAGTATTAAGAGTTTAATTTTGCAGATCAACCCTATACTAAGAACACTGCAAAATGGATTTTTTTTCCATGAACGTTAGCTGTTCTGCAGTATGTCAGGAGAGAGGAGGTCATAGTGTCTATTAACCTTAGAGTGACTCTTGGCAGATCTCTGGAAAATGGTGTGAGCTATTTGGCTGAATGAGGATCAAATTTCATGTCATAATGTTTCAGTCAAGATTGTAAATAGAAATCCATGGGATATTTTACATAAAATATCCCTTGTCTAAAGAAGAGCTTACACTAGTTGGAGACTACAGTCTAGTTATGTATTTTTCTCACATCATTGTATTTAAGTGTGTGTGATCATTGTTCTTCATTTGTTAATGAATTCATAATTTTAGTAATGTCACTTTACAGCTCTTGCTTAGAAATATGCAATGTTACATTTCCTGTGTCCTTGTGATGATGCTGGATGCAAGATTACATTAATTTTTTTTTTATAAACCACTTCATTTAAAAAAGAGAACCACATTTTTTTTAATCGTAACCACTTTATCTGAAAACTTATTTCCTATTATGAGGTTTGGGGTTGAGTTTAAGGAAACTGTAGGAATTTTGCTCAGACTTTCAGTTATCTTGACGGTCAAATTCAGACCTGACTATGGGAAACACTTCTGGATATGTATGAATAAACAAAGCATGTACAGTGCTTGAAAACAGCTTTTAAATTTCAGTTGGAAGAGCAGAGCCTTTTGCTGTGATGACCAGTTCACTGAGAAATGACCTTATTTGAGACACTGGATGATGGTCAATATCTGAGACTGTGTTTTTAGAAGTCCTGCCCTGCTTTATTATTATTATTGGCTTAGTTATCGATCCTAAAAAGAACTTGTTTAAGAATTAAACATTTTGTTTAAATGGAATGTAAAGTATTACTTCTAATTGCTGGAGACTGTGTACATCTGACACAGGTTTCCTACACTGCCAGTATCCTAGAAAAGATGTCCTATTTCAGTAAGAGGGCCCCTGCTTCCTGGAAATATGACGCAACTTGTTCCTGTGAATGTACTTCCAGCCTTTTGAATTTCAGGCTCCTCAACTGAGCAAAATAGGTGCTATTTTCCTCTAGATCAGACTGACAGAGAACTGGAGAGAAACTGTTAAATGAAAATAATAGGTTATGGCCATTGGATATTGACCAAGCAGAAAATAAAATGTGCGGAGTGTTTTTTGGTAGTTTTGTATGTCCAGTTTTATTAACCAAGTGCGCCTTGGGAAAGATGACAACAGTGTTTGCAGAGAGAGAGCTCTTAAAATCTTCAGGAAGATGCATGTGTTTGGATTGCCTTAGTTTGAGCAGTTGTGGTCTTAAATCAATTTAGCCTGGTGTTTTTCATTTTCCTTGTGATCATTATTATTCACTGTTGCAGTATGTTAGCACTTCAGCCAGTTTAAGCTAAGACAGACCTGTGTCTGGTGTGTAGCTAGTAATGGGCAAAGGATGCAATTAATCCTGTGCCATATTTAACAGACAGGTGTACTAGGAAAGTGGAGAGAGAATGAAAGAGAGACAGACTATTTACACTTGTAAAAGGAACTATCTTATGTGGTGGCTACACTGAGATTTGCCCTGGTTACAACTGTTGATATAGATGGAGCAGGGTAATGCCGTAGTCAGACAAAGCTGCTATAAATCATGGTTTACACCAGTGAAGTTACTCCCGTTTCAAGCAGGGCTAAGGTGCATCAGGGCAAATTGTGGCGTACATTGGCTTTATACTGGTTCAGCTAGATGGGTGGCCAGCCACCCATGGTTGAAATTCCCAGTAAAGATAAGGCCTTTAGTCCACAGATAGTTGTTCATGTTTGGAAATCTTCGTTAGTACTGCTTTGAGGTTTCAACTGCCATTTCAACTCTGCTTCACTCCAATCTGGAGAAACCTCCAAAAATCACTAAAGCCAAGACAATACAAACATGTATATCCCAGCGAATGGTGATGTTTGCCTCACGGTAGTGCCCCAGTACTGTGTTGCTTTATTTCCTCATGGTGATCCCATCGCTGTCTTTTACACTCCTGGTATTGATCTTTTGGAAATTCCCAATTCCAGGCCCTTGTTACATCTAGCACTAATTTATAGAAGCCATTGGTCCGCGATCTTTATGGAAAGTTCTACCATCTTCTACCAGCCTTCTGTCTTCCTTTGTGCCAGGTGGTGCCTCCTGCCTGTCCTTCCATTTCAAGACAGGGATTTGGTGCATCCCCAAGATCTGTGGTGGATTAGTGTACACTAGTGAATGGGAAGCTGGGAACAGTAACACTCCGGAGCCCCACTTAGAGGCTAATCCAGAGCCCATTGATGGCAGTGGAAAGACTTCCATCGACTTCAGTGAGTGTTGGATCAAGCGCTACGTTAGGAAGGGGAGTTCTATAATACCAGAGTCTGTTGTCAGTCCTAGTGCACTTACCAGTTACCACTGGTATAATTTGCCCTTCTTGTTTGCCCTGAGCATTTTGAAAGGTCTCCTCTGATCCCAGTTACTCTGATGGGCATTACACTGAGCCAATCCAAGTGAGTAGCTGTGCTTATAATTGAGCTACAACTGATATCCGTTAATGTCAGGAAATGAAAACAGAAGGCAGGCACGTTCCCGATCATTAAAAACACACACAAGTGCTTGGCATGGAGCCCTGAATTTGAAATATCATTTTTGATGTTAGGCAGGACTGAGGGACATAGTATAAATAATACCCTTATTTGGACAGAGCATTGTATGCAAGCCACAGCCAAAGGGGGATGGTGGTTTACATGGTCAATTATTCAACAGTTTATAGGTTTAAATGATTTTGAATATGTTCCTCAGTAAAAATTTGACTCGAACACAAAAGATTGAAAGAAAATTTGTCTTACAGAGAAGGCAGGTTTAACTGGCCACTGAATAACCAATAGTCCTGGCTACAGAAAACTCACTGTGAGATGCCCAAGAATTCTAATGCAGCTCGTCTCTTAGACATAGCAAATACTGCATTTTGGTTTCTTTTTGTTACGTTGTTACATTAAAAACCCTTGGGCCATTATTCTGATTTTATTGAACAACAAGATCTCAGTTTTATATTTTAAAATGTAAGAAGTATCTGAAACGAATACTAATATGCATACAAATTTTGTAGCTCCTGTAATTTGTTTCCTTGCTCCGCTTTCTGTAAATACCTTGTTGTAACTAGTATTCTGTTCTTCTTTGAGACTAGCCAACAGCTCTGTGGCATTATGACCCCACCTGAGAAGGCTCTGAAATAGGCCCATCGCCCCTTGTCTGTGTTGGACCTAATGGTAGGGCTGGTGGAAATGAGTCTGATACAATAGTCCTCTGCCCCCCAAAATTAAAATCCATCAGTCCCAGGTCCAAAGATCCCAAATTTACTTCCAAGCTCTCATGGCAATACCCTGCCAACTCTTAGTTGGTCCATGGACATTATTGAGCTATAATGACCAAGGACCTGATCCTGACTGATTTCAGTGGGGAATTAAGGCCCTATTCTGCAGCATTGACTTCAGTGGGCAAAGAAACAGATTCCCAACACACTGAAGACCTCACTGATCAATCCCAAGCAGAATTTTTAGATTGACCATCAGGTATGGAGACATGTCTGGATTGTGTTTTCAGAGACAGAAAGAAAATTTGAAACCTCGGGTAGGTGACTGACTAATTCACCAGCACTATATATTTCTGAAAACTGAAGCACCTGTCTCTAGATCAGGAACATACCATGTTCTAGTGCAGTTATCATCTGTACTTCTTCAGTGTGTGTGTGTGTGTGTGTGTGTGTATGTGTGTGTTGGAGAGAGAGGTACTCCAACTTAATTTGTAAAATGTATTTGCAGGAGAACACTGTAAATATGTACTGAAGTATTTGGTTGCAATTAGAAACAAAATACTTGTGATATCAAATGGAATATATCAATCACGCAGATAAAGTAAAATTGCTTAAAGCAGGAGCAGCGCTTTGCTGTTGTACGTGAAATTTGGAGGGCATTGTAAAGAGAAATCTAACCCAGACAGCTTTTTTTTATCTTATCTAAATATACCGCAATTGCTGCTAATGTAAATGTACGTGAATATACAAAGATTACGAAGAATTGTTACGATAAAAAGAATCCCTCACATCAATCTTTTATATTTATATTAAAATATGTATTCTGCAAACAACCTACATAGTGTAGCTTTATATTTGTATCATTTTGTAGAATTCATTGTCACAAAAGAAAACCAAACCAACATTTTAGTGCCTTGGGTATTTTAAACAGCTCAGCATATTGACTGGGAGAAAACAACGCCTTAAATTAAGTGCCCCAGTATCATTTCTTGATTGTGCCCCAGAGGCTAGTTTTTACAAAATGTTGCATATTAGTGTAACAGTGTGCTTTGGTGCCCCATTCATTCCAAACAGACATGCCCATATTATGGAATAAAATTAAATTTATTTTGTATTTCTTAATGTGGACTCTGATAATTGACATTGATATTTTTGGAGCAAATATTTCTTAATTTGTAATATTCTGGGATTTTTTTTTTCAATTGCATTTTTTAAAGTGAGTTTCGGCTACTTATTTACCCCTTTTGTAAGGTCAGATTTCCATAATTTTATATAAAGGAGTTATGCTATCTATTAAAATACATGATGTTAATTTAAACAAATGCCTATAGTTTTAGGTATTTTTGACTAAATTAACATTTTCAGGTAGTCACTAAAATGTTTTTGTCATTAATACCATACAATTTAAGTCCTTGAATCAGAAACCAATTAGTTATTAAAAATTATTCTGCAAAGTATGTTTTTCTAGCATTAACATAATGAAAAAATTAGCCTCTCAAAAAACTACTTTATGTGGAAGGCTTTCAAAGCCAATAAACAAACCATTTAAATATTAATCATTTTCAGTTCCTGACATTGCAAGTTGTGGTGTTTCTTCAGGATACCAATACCTTTGTTTGAAGTTTTGTGTATAAATAACTGTAAAGTTAACAAACTCTGCATTTGTATTATAGATTTTGTGGATTTTGTTTTGTAATAAAATATTTTTAAAAACAGATTTATTTAACAGCTCCATGATCTGCTGACAAAAGTGAATCCCAATGGGACAATTGACTGGATTTTTACAGCTTTGGATGACCCAGCACTTGAGTAAAGGGTAGTACTCATTATTATGTTGTATGAAATTCACGATTCACAATAACATATTAAGCTAAGGGAAGGGGACACCCATAAAAAGCATAGCCCGGTCCACACCTGAATTAGAACTGTGATATAGCTATAATTGTGTTGAGAGATATACACACATTACCATGGGTTTTGTGTCAAGGGTGAACAGGGATTTTTTTTATTTTAAACTTGTGCTACACACTAGTTAATAGGGATAGTCTATATCTGGCTGTAGCTAGCAGTTTGGGCGGTGGGGGGAGGGTTAATGATGAACAGCAAATGAAATTCAAAAATGTTGAGTTTGTGCCCTTTAAGTATTCTTTTATTAAGAAAACATTAAAGGGTGTTTATTTTAAGGGAGTGGGGTTTTTTTCCTGATTTTACCTGAGATATACCAGGCATGTCAAGCTCAGTCTGCCCTAGCTTTGCTGGAACACATGTCGACGGTCATAGAGATGAGAAGTGTCATACCTTAATTGAAGAGACAGGGTTTTAAAGCTTTAACTATGACATCCTTTCTCCCAAGTGTATATTAAACATTGGAGTAAACAACTATTAATCCCTTCTCCTCACAATTGCTCAACTTTGTCTTTGTGGTATCAATATTTCACTAGTTCTCCAGTCATCTTTCTCCTTTCAGTTCTTCATAAATCACATAGGGGGAAAAAAGTACATAAGCTTAATTTTTTCCTTAGCTGGGTCACCTTTAAGTTCCCCCTTTCAATACAAAGAGTGGTGTAAAATGGAACAGACATGTTGTAACTGTGACCTAAGTCAATTGTAATAATCATGGTTGCAGACCGAGAAATACCACAGTCAGTACTTATATGGTCCCTGTCACTGTTATCTGAGCACCTCTCAACACCCCTGTGAGGTAGAACTGTGCTATTGTACCCAATTTACAGATGGAAGACTGAGGCACAGAGACTATGAGACTTTCCCAAGATCACACAGGAAGCCTGTGCAGAGTAAGGAATTGAATCCATGTTTATTGAGTCACAAACTAGTGTCAGAACCAGTGGGACAACCTTCCTCTCACCTTCCCCTATTGCAATAATAATAAGAGTGGGGAGGTTGTAATACTTCTGTATTTGGCACTAATGCGACCACTACTTGTATATTGTATCCAGTTCTGGTGTCTAAAATTCAAGATGGATGTTGATAAAATGGAGAGTTTTCAGAGAAGAGCCATGAGAATGATTAAAGGATTGGAAAACCTGCCTTTATAGTGATAGATTCAAGGAGCTCAATCCATGTAGTTTAATAACAAGAAGATTACAGATGACTTGATCAGTCTGGAAATATGGACATGGGGAACAAAAATTTGATAATGGGCTTTTCAGTCTAGCAGGCAAAGATATAACAAGTTCCAATGGCTGGAAAAATTCAGACTAGAAATAAGGTGCAGTTTTTTAACAATTAGAGTAACTAATCATTGGACTCTCAGCCAGCGTAAAACAGGTGGTTTATTAGTTGACAGGAACACACCGTAGAACAGAACTTCTTAGCACAGAAATCAGTGACTTTCAGCCAAGTCCATCTTGGGGAGTCGTGGGCCAGATGGCCTGGACTCCCCTTCTTCCAGTCCCCCAAGCACACTGCCAGCTTCCAGTGACCTGACCTCAGACACCCCTGTTGCTCCTCCCCTTGTCTTTGTCTCGCTTCCCAGGCAAAGAGTCACCTGGTCGTCACCTGGTTGCATCCCCCTCCTGGGTCTCAGGTTACGAAGGGCACTGGTCATAGCATACATGCAAACAGCTGGAACAGCCTCACCTACTCCAGAGATCTCAGCCAAAGTCACACATCCCTATTCCTACCACCGAGGTATTGATGCAGCACAGAGGGAAACTGAGGCACACATTCATGCAAAACAGTAAAACTCACATAGGCTCAACAGTAAGACTCACATACAACATAAGGGAAAATCCCCACTTTGTCTCACCCTTTTCCTTCTCCTGTGTGTTCCATTTCATATGCACTTGTCTCAAAAGCATGTAACACTTTGGATGACTGATTAGGGAGTATCTTTTTTAAGTAAAATAACTTTGAAGTTGTACTGAATGTCTCACATTTTTCTGCCAATACACTCTATTTTGAGAAGGGGGAAGGGTTTTAAGTGAATCTCACAGATTCTAAGGCCAGACGGGATCACTATAATCAGCTAGTCTGACCATCTATGTAACACAAGCTATAGAATTTCATCCAGTGATTCCTGCAGAGAAGAGAGTTGTTCTTCCTAACTACCTAAGTGAACAAGAGCATATCTTTGAGAAGACACTTAGAGTTGTTAGTTCTGCGCTGGTACCAGACTGAAAGCCCATGGACACTGGAATCATGAGTGTTGGATTGAGATTCACTTACTCAGCAGATAGGGCTAACAAATATTTACTAAGGCAAAGCACGCAGCAAGTAGTGATCAATTACTCACAAGTAGGAAACTCATCAGGACCATCTCATCACAGTCACCTCCAGCACCAGACAATGCAGCTTCAACCTCCCTTTGTTACACAAACATCTATAATATTTAGTTAACTTTTCTTATACAATGTATCAGTCTCTCGTTTCCATGTTAACTCGCCTCCTGCCTCAATACAGTTTAATTTTAGTTCAAACTGGTCCTTTCTAGTTACTTTATTTTTTATTGTTCTCACAAACAGGATTATTCTGCAAATTCTTACACATGCACAGTTCTACTTATGCTGTTAAACATTATCAAAACAGACTCTTAAAATCCACAGCAGGCCTAAATGTGCCTTTGCTCCCATCAATGAGTGGCATCACTGCACCCTTTCTCAAACCCACCAATGTGCCTCACTCATGACCTGGAGGAACCCACTGCTAGTGGTGAAGGAATAGTTCAGTTTCCAGACCCATTTAATCCCTGGCCACCTTTGCTGAGCTTGCCAACTAGAAATGGTGACACTTGTAATGTGAACCCCTATCTACTAGCAAATTGGGTGAGGTCACCTATATATTTCAAATGAGCCATCATGTGGCAATGCCCTTTGAGTTGCTATCAACCAAAACTGGATTTGAAAAAGAACAGGCTCCATTTCCCATTGCTGATCACCTGAGATATTGTCACCCCATTTTGTCTGTAAATATAACAGTCTTCTGTTACATCAGTCTAGTATCTGGATAAAAATAACAGTGACAGCAATGTTCAAACTCTGTCCATTTTAAAAACAGACTGGTTATATATATGATCCTGTTAAAATGCACACTGTTATGCAACACCTGTTCATTGCATAGGATCCTTTAGCAGCGTCCTGGCTGCTTGGAAATGAGCGGTTTGACACCAGGTAAGTTTTTCCTTCTTTGGAGTTTCAAAGAAAACTCTGGAGTTTCAGAAAAAAGGTCAGGTAAGTGGACACTTGGTTGAAACAAAATTCAGACATAACCTTGGGGAGGAACTTAGGATGGAGACAAAAGCATATCTTTTCCTTGTGAAGAACCATATAAAGAGGGTCTGCCCCAGGGGCACCCAACTCACCTACCTTCCTGGCCAAAGTGACAGCAACTAAAAATGCAACTGTCATGGACAGGTGGGACATGGAACATGTCACCAAGGGTTCAAACAGTGGTCTGGTAAGTGTTGACAGAATAAGATCGAGGTCCCATTGAGGTGTAGGTTTGACTACTGGCAGAAAGGTCCTGACCAGGCCCATCATCAATTTTACTGTAGTTGGGTGGGTGAAAACAGAACATCCATCTAACCAGAGGGATTAATCGCTGCAAGATGGACCCACAGTGAGCTAATGGAAATGCCTGAGGTTTTTAGAGACAGGAGATACTCTAGTTGTTTTAGATTATCATTTTAGATTATCTGCAGTGCTTGAAGAAGGCTGATTATTCTGCACCCAGGTAGTTGAAAATTTCCTACTTTGGGTAAGGATAGCCTGAATGGGTGCCGAAGAGAAGCGTCCCATTTCCGATGCCCATCCAAACCACCAGACCATGAGATGGAGCAAGGCCTGAGTGGAGGGTCTGATTCTGCCCCAGTCCTGCATCAGGAAGGGTGGATCTTGATTGAGGGGTGGGATGACATTTTCAGGATGACTGGACCAATTGGGTGCTAGAAGAATGATTGTTGTGACAGATCTTTCCCAGGACATGTGGGAGCAGGGGAATGGCAGGAAAGGGGTCATTTGTCCAAGGTAACAGGAGAGTGTCACCCTGGGAGCTGTGGCCGTATGTCCTCTGGAGCAGCACAGGGGAGGTTTTCTGTTTGTTTGGGACACAAAGAGATCCCATTGAGGTGTATCCCACCGAGTGAATATTTCACTCAGGATGGTCATGAATCTCCCACTCATGGTCTGCAGTGAAGTGCCTGCTCTGGTTGTCTGCTAAAGAGTTCTGAGCCCCTGGAAGGTAAATGGCTTGGATAGTGTTGCAGTTTCTCATGCACCAGTTCCACGGCCTGACTGCTTTCAGGCAAAGGTAGAAGAGATTTTGCACTGCCCTGTGTGTTCATGTAAAAGACCGTGCTGGTGATGTCTGACATCACTTGGATATGGAGTGCATGTATAAGGGGGAGAAAGGCTCTGCAAGCCAAGTAGACTGCTTTCAGTTCCAGTATACTGATATATACTGCAGTCTGGCCTCCCATGGGGTCCAGGTACCTTGTGCAGAGTGGTTGTTCAGGTGAGTGCTCCAGAAGGGAAGCACCTGTTACAGAAGTGGAAATGGTGGTGGGAGAGTTGAAGGGAACGCCCACGCTCACTCTCTCTGGGTAAGGGAGGCGTTGACTCTGGCAGGAACAGTCACTCTGGAGTTGATGTGATCCTTGTCTGGTGAGTAGACCAACCAGAGCCAGGCCTGTAGACATCATAGACGAAGCCTGGTGAATGGCATCACGTAAGTACATGAGCGAGAGGCACAGTCTGACCATTGTTCTTGATCTGCAAGTAATCCATGCTATCAGGCTGCTCATTAACTGAAACCTTTCTGTAGGAAGGAAGTTAATCATCGGTGTGGGTGATAAAACAGACTTTTCTTTGTTTATGCAGATGCCCAAGGGTGCTAGAAGATGAAGCAGAAACTCTGTCACAGACTTGCCCTCTACCAAGAGCCAATCGTTCAGATAAGGGAAAACTGTGTAATTCTGATGTCTCATTGGGCAGCCACCACAGAGAAAACTTTTGTAAACACTCTGAGTGCTGGCTGCTAGCCCAAAGGGAAAGACTATGAACTGGAAATGTTCTTGGCCCACCATAAAACTCAGGAACCTTTTGTGGAAAGGATGAACGTCTACATGAAAGTATGCGTCCTTCATGTTGGGAGCCACAAACCACACCCACTCCTGTAGGGAGGGGATTATCGATGCTAACATAATGAGCCTGAATTTCAACTTTCAAATATAGGTATTTAGTTGCCAAAGATCCAGAATGGGTCTCCACCCTCTGTCTTTTTTGGGGACTAGGAAATACAGGGAACAAAACCCTCTCCCTTGATACTGAAGTGAGATGTGCTCTTTTGCCCCGTGTTGTAGAAGGTAGTCTGCTTCTTGATGAAGGATCACCTCGTGAGAGTGGTTCCTGAAGGGATTTGAGAGGTGGGAGGGAGAAGAACTCAATGGAGTATCCTTGATGGATAATTTCCAAGACCAAACTGTCTGTTGTGATCAAGTCCCAATTGTGGGCAAAGAGTGCAAGGCAGCCCCCAAAAATAATGGGGGTAGAGGTGAGTGGCATCAGTGGTGGTACGCAGGTCTAAACTAAGATGTCAAAAGTAGTCCTTTGCAGGTGGCTGGGAATGGGTAGAGGTCATGGTGGTAAAGGGGATGAAAAATGAGGCCTTTGAACCCTCTGTTGTTTTCATGGAGGCTCAGTTGGACACTTGTGGTAGAATGCTTGAAGAGGGGGTGACCTTGGCCTATAGGCTTGTCTCTGGTGTCATCTCCATGGGCTGGAGTGTAAATCTCCAGGGAGCACAGAGTCAATCTTGACTCTTAACCAGTGTAAGGACTCATCCATTTTTTCACTGAAGAGATTCAGCTCGTCGAAGGGAAAGTCCTGTATGATATTCTGGACCTCCCTAGGGAAATGCAAAGACTGTAGCCAAGAATTCCTCCTCATGACTATACCAGCGGCCAGGCCTCTGGATGACATATCTGCTGCATCCACTCCAGCATGAAGGGATGTTCTTGCCACTAATTTGCCCTCCTCTATGAAAGGAATGAAACTGGGCTCTGTCCTCAGGGGGAAGCTTGTCCTTGAAGGCCACCAGGCTGGAATAGCTGTTAAAATCATATTTTGCTAACAAGACCTGATAGTTAGCGATACGGAACGGAACTGCAGACATGTAGAGGAAAAGACCTTTCTCCCCAGAAGGTCCGACCTCTTTGAGCCTTTGTCAGTCAGGGTGGTTCTTTGATGTTGTGACCTACCCTCTCTGTAGCTGCCGGTACCACCAGAGAGCTGGGGAAGGGGGTGGCAGAAAATAAATTCAGCTTGCTTGGCGGGGACAAAATAGCACCTCTTGGCTCTTTTAGATGTGGGGGTGCAGGATGCTAGAGTATGCCAGCCCAATCTAACCAGCTCCATGATGACCTCGTTAACTGGAAGTGCCACCTTACTTGGGCCCGTGGGTTGCAAAATATCCAGTACTTGGTATTGTGGGTCCTGGACCTCTTCCAGCGGTATCTGGAGGTCATTGGCAATCCTCTGTAGTAGCTCCTGGTACTGCCTATGATCATTTAGCAGAGATGGAGAGGGGGGGAGTGACTGTCCAGAGATGAGAATGATATTCATATTGGTACCTGCAGATCTAGATCAACATCCTCCTCCTCATACTCAGATGGAGCTGGTGGGCGAGAAGGAGAAGTGTGGTAAGATTCCTTGCCCAGGCCCAGGCATCTGCCATAGAGAACCGATGGACCCCAATAAAGAGGGGTCAGCCATTTCTGGGAATCTGTAAGCATGCGGACTCACCCCTGCGGCGCCTCCTGCTGGCTGTCCTCGGGAATTAGCTCTCTCAGCCTTGGGTGCCCTCTGCAGGCCAGTGATCTGCCTTGCCACTCCTGGCCCCCATGTCCCTCCCAGGACCCCGGTGCCCCTTCCTCTGGTGCTGCCCCCTGGCAGTACCCCCACAGTTCTGGGTCTCCCCCTCCCAGGGGAACCCCCACCCACTATCCCCACTTCGCCTCAGTGTTAAGCTACTGCCCAGTCTCTATCTAGCCCCGTTCCCTTGGGAAGACTGCAGTATAAGCCACTCATCACAGGCAAAGGGGTTTGGACCTGCTGCCTCTGCCTACCCATGGGCTGCCCCCTGCAACCCAGTACCTATAGGCCTTACCAGGCCTGCAGCCTGGGGCTTTCCTAGGCCAGAGCTCCCCAGCTCCCTTGGCCTTTCCCCAGCCCTGCTCCACTCTAGGCACTTAGTTAAGCTCCCTGCAGCCAGGCCCTTCTCTCTCTGAACGCAGAGAGAGACTGCTGAGCTCCTGGTTCCCAGCCTCTTATACAGGCCAGCTGTGGCCTGATTGGTGCGTGGCCCAGCTGCGGCTGCTTCCCCAATCAGCCAAGGCTTGCTGCTTTCCTAGCAGCAGCCCTCTCGCATTCTCAGCCCTCTCCCAGGGCTGATTTCAAGCCCTTCAGGGCAGGAGTGGGTAACCACCCCGCAACAGGAACCCATGGCATGTGGTACTAGCAGTCCTTGAAAAAATCATATCTGGACAGGTAGTGCCCAGATCTCCTCAACTGCCTGTCAGACCTGGGCTTTCTCCATGGAGATGGCAGAGCGGCTGGAACATTTGACTCATCCAAGTCCAAAAATTGCACTCCTTCCCAATGGCTGGAGATGAGACAGTTCCTTAGACACCAAAGTAATATCATCCTCTGGTGTAGTAGTGTCCCTCAGGAGGGCCAAGTTGAAGAGGAGGGCATACTGAAGATGAGGGAGGAAAGATATCCTCTGGTGCTGTATGTGTCTCCGTAAGTCCCGGTGTATGGGGGGGTTCCAGCAGTTGGGACCCTGGTTCCGGCGTGTGTTGGGAGGTAGTCCAGTCCTTGGACGAACAAGCTGGCACCAATGATAATACTGGACTTGCACTCCTAGATGGAATCAGAACATGACAGTCCTTATGTTTCAGAGCCTGTGCCACCTATGGAACCAGTAAATCTTTCTTCTTGCGTGCTTTACTCTCCTGCTGGTGGTTTTCAGCGGTGCTGGTCTCTTAGGATCCATGAACAAAGGCTCATCCAACCTCAACGGGCTCAGGGAAGGATTATGTCTCTTGTGGACTGTCCTGGATGGGGATCTGTCTTTTGTGACCATGAGAGTGCACTCAACTCCAATGGGAAGCCCTGGAGAAAGAACCCTTTGGCTTAGACACTGCAGACTCTGTTCCTCTAAGCTCATGCTGGGAGGGCTGCTGCTTGTCTATGGAGGCCAATGTACAGGAAAGGGGTTCTCCCGGCCCACGTCAGAGTGGGACCTCATAGCCTTCTCCATAAGGTGTTTCTTTAGATGAAGCTGATGAGCTTCATGAGTTCTTGGTGGAAACGAGCGACAAGATACGACATACTGTACTTTGCAGAGAGATGTGTCCTGCCCAAGCAGTAGAGCTGGTGATGGTGATGGATAAGGAGCAAGAGTGGGAGATGCAGTTCTTGAACACTAGGACTCTGGATGTTGTCCCAGAACATGGGGAAGAAGTCCCAGTAGGGCAAAAACAAGCTATACTAACTATACTAATATGAAAGTTATGAAGTATAAAAACTATTTATAAATCTATTCACAGGTTTACTCAAGAGAAAAGCTGGAGAAATCTGTGGACACAGGGGTTCCAGCTCAGGTCATATGGCAGTAAGAAGGAACTGGAGAGGCATCGGCCCACACTGCTTCTTCTGCCCTCAGTCGGGAGCATGAGGAGATCTACTGTGCCTGTGTGCACCAATGGACATTGCCTTATTAGAATCTCCAGACGCGGGGGCATGGTATACAGGTGCACTCATATGTGGAATACACATAGGGACCAGCACTCAAAGAAGAAACTAAAATTCCGCATGATATCCTTGGCATCAATAATTCCCTTGTTAGAGGAGGACACATGGTTTGCAGCTCTCAACATGAAAGATGCAATTTTTCACATAGACATCCACCCAACCCACAGGAGGTTCCTCAGGTTACTCTTTGATCAAGAGCATTACCACTTCAGAGTCCTCCCTTTGGTCTAGTTTACAGCATGTTTTTTCAGTAGTAGCAGCTTGGATGAGAAGAGAAGGACTTTTACAGTCTTCCCTTATCTCAACAACTGGTTTCTGACGGGTAGTTCCTATGAGGAAGTCCAGCGGGCAACCAGTGTTCCGCTTGGCCTTCTTGCTTCCCTGGGTGTATCTGCATCAGTCATGAAAAATCCACATTGATCCCCAAGAGGTTCATAAATTTTATAGGGGAGACATTGGATTTGACTACAGGAAGTGTGTATCTACCCAGGGGCGGCTCTAGCTTTTTTGCCGCCCCAAGCACAGCAGGCAAGCCGCCAAAGGCGGCCTGACTGCCGCCCTCACAGGGACCGGCAGGGTGGCCCCCGCAGCTTGCCGCCCCAGGCATGCGCTTGGAGCACTGGTGCCTGGAGCCGCCGCTGTATCTACCTCTCAAGAGGTTTCAGACCATGAGTGCTCTGATATATCAGATCATTATCAAATCCAGGACATCGATCAGAACTTGTCTCCCTCCTTGGCCACAGGGCCTCCATTCACACACATGACGCCGTTCACCAGGCTTCATCTTAACTGCCCACATGCCTGGCTTCTCTCCATGTACTCACCAGAGAAGGGCAACATAAATGGAAAGGTGACAATTCCGCCCAAAGTTTTAGGGCTTGTCTACACTTAAAATGCTGTACCGCTGTAGCGCTTCACTGAAGACATTTCCTACGCTGACGGGGGGGGGGGGGGGGGGGGGGGGGGGGGGAGGGAGGAGGCTTCTCTTGTCAGCATAGTTATTTCACCTCCCTGAGAGGCAGTAGCTAAGTTGATGGGAGAATTCTCTGATCAGCTGAGGACTGTCTACACAAGGGGTTAGGTTGGTTTAACTGCATCGTTCAGGGGTGTGGATTTTTCACATTCCTGAGTGACACAGTTATACTGACCTAATTTCTTCGTGTACACCAAGCCTTAGACTCTCTCATCTGGTGGACAAAACCAGAGTAGTTTTGAGTGGGAATCCCTTTCCTCACACTGACTCCCGAAGCAACCATCAATTTGGATGCCTCCCTCTTGGGTTGGGGTGCTCAAATAGAAGATCATATAGTACAAGATGTCTGGACCATATAGGAATCCAGAAAGCTTATCAACTTACTAGAATTCCAGGTGGTCAAGTGAGCCTATGGTGCCTTCCTTCCACTCATTCAATCTAGATGTTTCCAAACAATGTTGGACAACATGACGATGGTATTTTATACAAACAAGCGGGGGGAGCGAGGTCTTTCCCTCTGTGCATAGAGGCAGTCACTCTCTGGAATTAGTGCATCAGCCATCGTATAACCCTATCAGCAGCATATTTACCAGGAGTGCAAAACTCCCTAGCAGACTGCCTGAGCAGATATTTTTCTGCAAATCACAAATGGGAGAATCACCATTCAATTTTTGACACCCTCTTCACCCAATGCAGAATGCTGGCCTGGGATCTTTCCACCTCACAGGAGAACAGAAAACTTCGGTACTACTCTAGAGCAGTCCTGGGCAAGGGCTCAATGGGGTATGTCCTCCTGGTATCATGGAAGGGTCGCCTGGGGTATGCCTTCCCTCCCATCCCATTGACACCACAAGTTCTACAGAAGATCCTCCAAGACAGAGCTCAAGTCATCCTGATTTCGCCCAACTGGCTGAGACAGTTCTGGTTTACGAAGCTGCTGAAGCTCTCAGTTCACCTAGCCATGAACATCCCTACATTGCTGGACCTTCTAACAGAGCACAAGCGCAGGTTTAAGCACCCCAATCCAAGATTGCTGTAACTCAGGGCCTGGTATTTGGATGGGCATCAGAAACAGAGTGCTCATGTTCTAAACGGGTGCAATCCATCCTTAACCAAAGCAGAAGAGACTTTACAAGAAGCTGTTATTTACCAAAATGGAAGCATTTCTCTTCTTGGGCTCACCGACACAGCTTGTCTCCAGAATCCATCAGGATCCCTGGTATCTTAGAGTATCTACTTGTCGTTAAGTCTTCAGGTCTCAGACTCAGTTCTCTGCGAGTGCATTTAGCACCGATCAGCATTTTCCATCCTCCGGTGGATAACCATACAACCTTCACTCATCCTCTCACAACTAGATTTCTGAAGGGGATTCTCAGATCCTTTTCACCATTGGTGAAGTTCACACCTCCTTGGGACCTCAATTTTGTTTGATCATCGCTCATTAAATCCCCCCTTTTGAGCCTCTAGCCACGTGATCTATGGCCCATCTGTCCATGAAGGTGGCCTTTCTAATAGCCATAATGTCAGCCAGAAGAGTCAGTGAGCTGGGAGTGCTCATGGCAGACCCATCATAAAGAAAAGGTCTCATTATGACCCCACCCAAATTCGATCCTAAAGCAGTGTCCGAGTTTCATATAAGTCAGGAAATCCACTTACCAGTATTTTTTCGAAAACTGCATGTCCCAGATGAAGAGATACTGCTGCATTCTCTAGAAGTCTGAAGGGTTGCGGCCTTTTATCTGCAAAAAAACAAAGGATGTTAGAAAGACACCTAAACTATTTTTTTCCATAGCAGAGCAATCAACGGGTCAAGCTATATTGACACAGAGAGTTTCAAAATGGATCTCAGGTTGCATTACCTCTTGTTACCAACTAGCTCATATTTCCAGTCTGAGGGGATGAGGGCTCATTCCGTTAGAGGGCAAGTTACTTTGGCTGCATGGCTGAAAGATGTACCCCTCCAAGAGATACGTAGGGCAGCTTCTTGGAGCTCTTTGCATACCGTCACGAGACATTACGCTTTGGTCCAGTCATCAACTGCAGATCCAGCTGTGGGGACAGCTATAGTTACAGACAGCTATCACTTCTGTGTCCTTGCACCCACTCTGACTACTGCCTGTTAATCTCCCACGTGTGGAATGCACACAGGGCCCATCACTCGAAGAAGAAAAGGAGGTTACTTACCTATAACTGGAAGCTCTTCAAGATGTGTGGTCCCTGTCTGTATTCTACTATCCACCCCATCCCCTCTGCTGCAGATTGTTTGAACTACACTAAGACTAGGAAACTGGAGAGGCATCAGCGTGCACCATCTTGTAGGCCCTTGGTCCAGAGCACAAGGAGAGGTATGGTGCATGTGCAGGTTAATAGATACTGCTTGCAAAAAATTCCAGACTCAGGCATATGGTATGCATGCGTATCTCCTGGGTGGAATACAGGTAGGGACCATCCCTCTCAAAGAACCTCCAGTTACAGGTAACCTCCATTTCCATTCCTGGCTCTGTCACTGCCCCACTGGGTGACCTTAGTTGGCAAGCAATTTCACCTCTCTGTTCCTCATCCCACCCTTTGTCTGTTTTCCAAGCTCTGCAACGCAGGAACCAGCTCTTACTATGTGTTTGTACAGCGCCTAGCACAATGGGGTTGTGATCTTAGTTGGGGCCTCTAGACCAGGGGCGGGCAAACTTTTTGGCCTGAGGGCCGCATCGGGTTTCGGAAATTGTATGGAGGGCCAGTTAGGGGAGGGGGTCGTGGACCAGCCCCCACCTCCTATCTGCCCCCCGGGACTCCTGACCCATTCAACCCCCCCCATTCCCTGATGGCACCCCCCGGGACCCCTGCCCCATCCAACTGCCCCTTCTCCCTATCCCCTGACTGCCCCCAGAACCCCTGCCCCTGACTGCCCCCTGCCACCCCATCCAACCCCCCCTCCTTCCTGACTGCCCCCCCGGGACCCCTGCCCCCATTCAACCCCCTCTTCCCCCGACTGCCCCGACCCCTATCCACACCCCCGCCCCCTGACCACTACTCTGAACTCCCCTGCCCTCTATCCAATCCCCCCTGCTCCGTGCCCCCTTACCGTGCTGCCTGGAGCACCGGTGGCTGGCGGCACTACAGCCGCGCCGCCTGGCTGGAGTTGGGCCACGCCGCCACCGCCGCTGCCACCACGCAGCACAGAGACCAGGTCAGGCCGGGCTCTGCAGCTGCGCTGCCCCAGGAGCTCACAGCCCCACCGCCCAGAGCATTGTGCCGGCAGCGGAGCGAGCGAGCTGAGGCTGCGGGGGAGGGGGGACAGCAGGGGAGGGGCCGGGAGCGAGCCTCCCGGGCCAGGAGCTCAGGGGCCGGGTAGGACAGTCCCGCGGGCCACATAGTTTGCCCACCCCTGCTCTAGACGCTACCATAATAGAGAGATTAATACACTAATGTAATTTAAAGAAACTTAAAGGCTTCAGGTTGTCTTCATATAAAAATCACTAGGGAGGTTTTCTGCTGCCATAACTTCCTGTAATGGGGTGTTCACCCCATACCAGCACAGATGGGGTTAAAATGGCAAGAGAGGGCAATTAGCCTTAGGTTGCATCTGCTGGGGAGCTAAGGGGCAATGAGACTGACTGAGAATGAAGCTCGCCTGGGCAGGAACAGGTGGGGCTTCTATAAAGCCTAGGAGCTGAGGCTAGAGCAGGGGGCAGCAGTTGCAATCCCTGATACAAGGGGGAGGATAGGAAGCCATTCAGGGAAGGTGCAGTAAGGCCTGAGAGGGATAGAGCTGAACTGCTGGTTTGAGGGTCCCTGGATTGAAATCCGGTGTAGAGGGCAGGCCCGGGTTCTCCTACCAGCTACTGTGGGAGTGGCGCAGTCAGCACAGTGGAGACTGCCTGAGACTCTGATAATACCCTGGATGGTGACTTGGCTAGAGGGCTAAGCCACAAAGGAGAAGCACTGCAGCTCTGAACTAGCAGGAGAGTGGCTGCAGAGCGAGTGACTGAGACAATGGGCTGAGTGACTGCAGGAAGAGGCGTGGACCATGGCGACCTAATTCCCCAGTTGAGCCATGAGGAGGCGCCACTGAGCAGCAAGCAGCATGCACCCGTGACACTTCCTCTGTGACTGTGCTCTCATTAGATATCACAGCTAAATAAAATTGGACCTGGTCAGCATTTGGAATGGAGGATCTTCAGCAAAAAAAAAAGGAATAGGAAGGTGGCAGTGATTTAACAGGCTTAATTCTTCCCACAGAGTCAGTATTGCGCATCCCAGGTTCCCTGCTGTTGGTAATTGCTGTTTCAAATTATCTCCCTATATAATCTGAGGAAAGCTTGTCTGGCCTTGCTGAAATACCAAAAGAAAATTACTATGCTTATAATGTAACAGAAATGAGTACTCATTTGAGATAGATGGATGGGTTTCAGAACAGCTTTGCCAGTTGGCTGGCTCTCCCTTCAGTATGGTGAGTTGATTTGTGATGATGAGCAGAATAACCTAGATATACATAGACAGCAAAGCCAGGTTATGGCAATTCACAGTTCTGTTCCCCAACACTCAGCCTTCCCACTGGGTTACAGCATTTAAGAGCAAACATCTCTGGATACTTCGCTGCTATTCTGTGCTTACAGAAAGAGTCCCAGGTCAAAAGCTGCAAAGTCTTGTGATAACTTGGAGCTTAGAAAACCCAAGATGGTACAATTCTCTACCATAAAAAGTCCCCTCTTGTTCTTGGATGGGTAATTTCATTTCTAATAAGAGATCCATAATTCTAGGACTTCCACTTTCAATGCCTAGTCAGTCGGGAGTGCCCATACTTTCTCATTCTCACCCCGAGGTCTCCTCTAACATTTAGGCCAGATCTACAATAGAAACTTTTGCCAATATAGTAATGCTGGTTAGCAGGTGTGATTTTTTGTGACATTTCTATACCAGCAAAAGCCCTAGTTAGACAGAGTTATACCAGCATAAATGTGATTTTGCTTCTAGAACACAGCTCACTCACCAAACCAAAATAAGCTACACCAAGAAAAGCACTTTTTTTGCTGATATAAGCAGCAGCTACACTAGAAGGGTTCACTGGTATAGTTATCCCAGCAAACCTTTTCTAGTGCAGACATGGGCCTTGCTAGCTGTGACTGAGTTGGATACATGGGACTGATGCAGCTTTGCATTAGAACTGATCTTGAACTCACAAAACAACTGCTTGTTCTTTCTGGGTAGCATATGTGCAGGCTCGGAAACCCAGGAAGGCAGCTGGTTTTAGAAATGAGTCAAACATACAAGTACAATAAGGGATTGCTGAAGAAGCAAGATGTCCTTTTCAGAGGAATCTTCGTAGGAGAGATTTGAGGAGCTAATGCCACTGAGAGAGAGCGCCTCTCTAAAAGGAATCCTGGGACATGTGTTCTCTCCCCCTGTAAGATAAGTGCAGGCAAGCTCTGTTGGCCTTAGTTAAGTTTGCTTGCAGGCTGTGAGCTTCTCTGTTCTATTTGATTGCATCTGGAAATCATTTCCCTCATGTGGACTGTTTGTTTTGCTTGCCTCTAGCAGGAAACATGACAGCATCTGACCCGCCCATTGCCTGTGAACAGCTCTTCCCTTCAGTCTGGAATTGCCCGTGCTCTGCTGTTTATTTCCTAGGGAAGATATCCACGTTAGACTTGCCCTTTTGTTCACAGCCATAGCGGGTATCTCAACAAGCACCTGATCTTCAAACAGTTTGGCTGTTAGTAGGTGTCCTTTGGTGGCACTGAAGGTAAGTTTATGCTTAGCTGTACCTGGTAGGGATTTGGGAACACAGTGGGGTTAATTAACCTCTGGAGATCTGAGTTCTTGAGTGACACGTAGTGATGGGCCCCAAGGAACAAAATGTGCATCCAGAACACCACAGTTTCAGCAACGTTCATCTGTGGATTCAAGTCCACCTCTAATCACAAGTGAAAATGACTTTGCTGGCCTGGCCCTTTGGGTGGCGTGCAGGACAGGAGTAACAGGGGGTGCTGGAAGTCAGGCTTGAGGTGCGCTGACAGAACAGAGTGGAGAGGAGAGCGGGACTGGAAGAGCAGGATTGAGGTGCACCTGCAGATTATGTGGAGAGTCAGAACTGGAGCAGCAGGGGGTGCTGCAGGACTGTGCTGTAGAGTTAGCAGAGCTATGATTGGATGGTTGCACAAAGTCTATCTGCATTAAGCCTGCTCCAGTCAGCTCTAGTTATTGCTCTGTTGCACAAGCACCAAATTTACCCAAACAAGAGAGAGAGAGACTGTCCAAGCCCGGGAGCTTCATTGCTCTAGTAACTGGCTCTCTTGAAAACCTGGCAAGCCACCACCTCCTCAAGAGGATTGGGATTCAAATTTACATTTGGTGTGTTTTGCTGTGCAGGATCCGTGTGTTGTTCTGATTGGTGAAGTGATTGGAGACATCCTTCTTATAAAGCACAGCAGAGGCTGGAAGTGACTGTAAACAACCCCATATCCTGAATATGTGGGTTAGGCCCAGCCTCTTCAGACTCACCAAATCCAATGAGAATACATAAATAACCAGAGCCGTGTCTGCTCCTGGCCTCTGTATTTAGACAGGTGTTCATCCCAGAGAGCTGTTTTCCTTCTACACCTTTCACCAGCTCATGCCATAAATCCCCCTTCTCTGCAGAGGTCTAATAGGTATAAGCAACAAATCAACATGAGCAAACCTCCAAAGGTTTGACAGCTTGAATGTTAAACTCATACAAAGCGGCCATTTCCTCCCCATTTTCTCCCTTCATCCTACCCTCCTTACTCTCATTTGCCAATCTAAACAGATCCTGCTCTGTGTCTTTGACCCGGATCTGATCCCTCTCTCTACAGCAACTCTTTTCCACCAGGCTTCCTACCTTTAGGGTTGTTGCATCCAGCGAGGAGGGAGTCCTTGAGTCTAGTAGACTCTGCCTTCTTCTCGGGGTCCCTGGAACATATTTGTTCCTGGAACAAATTGCCCAGTTGACCACCAACTAACTTGAACATGTTCAGATCTGGCGATGATACTGCAGTAACAACCCAGGCCACACTTATACAAACCCATAATGGGGAAAGGATGGCAGTAAACATGACAGCAGAATGGGTGGTTCTTCGAGTGATTGCTCATGTGTATTCCACAATAGGTGTGCGTACTCACCACATGCACCAGTGCCGGAAGTTTTTCCCCTAGCTGTACCCGTAGGGGAGCGCCCCTAGTGACCCCTGGAGTGGCGCCGCCATGATGCGGTATAAGGGGCGCTGCATGCTCCCCGCACCCTCAGTTCCTTCTTGGCACCAGTGAAGGTGTGTCGAAACTGTTCTGCTCCAGCTTTGCTGTAGCTTCCCTCTTGGACTTTGTTAGTTCATAGCTAGTAGTACCTGTAGTCGAAGTAGTTTTTAGTTAGATTAGTGCGCCCAGGTCGGGGCATGCCCCGTGCCCTGGGCTTTAAGTTATGCGACACTTGCAAGCGGCCGATGCCAGTGAGTGATCCGCACACGGACTGTTTATGCTGTCTGGGAGAGACCCATCTCAGCGATTACTGCAAGATTTGCAGATCCTTGAAGCCTCGGACCAAGAAGAAGAGGGACATCTGGCTCCGAGCCATTTTGATGGAGTTGGCCTTGACCCCGGCACCGTTGCGCCACTCCAAGTCGGCGCCGAACACCACGGCGTCGGTGTGCGGTGACCCTTCGGTGCCCTCCACCAGGCGGCACCACTCCCCATCCACGGGGCACTCCAAGAAGGCTAAGAAGAGGTCTTCTCCGCCGAGACACCAGAGCAAGACTGGGGGAGAAATTAGACCCGCGTTGGGCAGTTCTTGGTCCCCATTGGCCTCCCAGTCTCCAACTCAAGTTGAGCCGAGTAGCCCGGCCCACTCTGAGCCTGCCTCCCCGGACGTCTGGATGCCCTCCACGCCGGAGGCCCTGCAGGCAGTCCGGAACGTTATGTCTCTGCCGGTACCAGGGGCACCAGCACCATTGGCTCCCCGGTCCAGAGGCAAGCAGCCGCTTGGATCCCCGCAGTCGCTGCCTGGATGGTACCGGTCACGGTCTAGGAAAGGTTCCCGATGCCATTCCCTGCCCAGGGACCACCCCGTGCGCAGTCCGCGCTGGTCCCCATCGACCCCCACCAGGTTGTCTGGCTGGGTACCGACTGGCAGGGGTAGACCTCGTGAGGGAAGCATGTCCCGTCGACACCAGGTCAGACGGCACTGGAGGTCCTCATCTCCGAGAGGCCACCGTAGCCCATCGCAGTACGGGCATCAATGCCATTCCCATTCTTTGTCTCGCTCATGGTCCCCGCTGCGGCACTGCTGGCACCTTGCTGTCACGGATCCGCCCATCGGAGCCGATTGCGGAGCAGCTGCTACTGGCGGTACTCTTGCTCCTCCATGCCGGGATCATGATCTCATGGTCGGCACCGTTCCCAACGCCACCACTCCTCCTGGTCCTGGGATAGCAGCAGGTCGTATGCCAGCCTGGCCTCCCTTCGCAGTCGTCAGTTGTTGAGACAGGCTAGTCAGGCTGAACAGCCTGCTCCCCCAGTGCCACAGCAGGTGTAGTGGCACCGGGCTCCTTGGCCGGCACCATGGTACCAATGGGCCCCTTGGCCCCTGACGCAGCCCCCGGTGGTGGCTCGCTCAGTGGCTGGAGCCTCTGAGGGACTGTCAGCCTCCCAATCTCAGCCTCCCAGGAAGGATTCGGTGGAACTCTCATCTCTAGTCTCGCAACCAGAGGGGGATCTAGTGGTGGGACCTACGGCACCGGTGGGTAAGCAGAGTACCCTACCCCCATCCTCCTCTTCCCTGGATGAGGCGATCACGGCCCCTCCTCCGCCTGTCCCACAGGAGGATGCTAAAGCCCACCAAGAACTACTGAAAAGGGTGACATCAAGTCTTAACTTTCAAGCCGAGGAGGTGGAGGAACCCTCGGACTCCCTCTTCAACGTCCTCTCGGCTTCGGCAAGGGTAGATATCCCACACCATGAAGGGGTGGCAAAGATTTCCAACGCCTTGTGGTAAACCCTGGTTTCTTTGCCCCGCATTTCTAAGCGGGCAGAACGGAAATACTTTGTACCCACCAAGGGGCAAGAATTCCTGTACACCCACCCTGCCCCCAACTCCCTAGCGGTGGAGTCGGTCAACCGCAAGGAGAGGCAAGGTCAACCAGCCCCTACTCCTAAAAATAAGGACTCACGGAGGCTGGATCTATTTGGTAGAAAAGTTTATTCATCCTCCAGTTTCCAACTAAGGACAGCGAACCACCAAATTCGTGGACTCCCTCCAAGAGCGCGACAAAAAGGAGTTCAAGGCTCTGGTGGAAGAGGGTACGGCTGCTGCAGGCAGACTCCGATGCCATAGATACGACTGCAAGGTCCATGGCCTCCACGGTGTCCATGAGGAGGGCGTCGTAGCTCCTGGGCTCTGGGTTGTCCAGTGAGGCGCAGAACTCGTTACAGGATCTTCCGTTCGCTGGCAAGGCCCTGGTTGCGGAACAGATGGACCCGAAATTGCACGGCCTGAAAGATTCCCGTAGAACGCTAAAGACCCTCAGCCTCTATGTCCCGGCACTGGCCAGGACCAAGTTTAAGCTGCAGCAGACTCCCACCCAGGCCACCCACTCTAAATATAAGCCCCCTTATAAAAGGCTATAAGAAACGCCCACAGTGGCAATCCTGGTCTGCACCCCAACCCAGGCCCTCCAATAAAGCTTCCCTTCTCCAACCGGTTTACTTGTACCCCACCCACCCTCCTCAGGGACCCCTCTCACGAGACCCTGCTCGAGCAGGAGGTGAGGCGGCTCCTTGGCTTAGGAGCGGTGGAGGTGGTACCAGCGGAGACCTGGACCAGTACATGGAAAAGTTCAAGTTTTGCATGGTCTCTCTGGCCTCCATCATCCCCTCCCTGGATCCCGGGGACTGGTACGACACCCTCGATCTGCAGGACGCATACTTCCATATTCATATATTTCATGGTTGGGCAGGAACACTACCAGTTTACGGTACTCCTGTTTGGCTCCCTCAGATGTCAGGGGGTCCAGTTCTTCCCCTATCTTGATGACTGGCTGGTCAAGGGCAGCTCCAGGTCGCAGGTGCGGGAGCACATGGCGCTCCTTCTGTCCACGTGCGCCACTCTGGGCTGGCTGGTAAACGACACCAAATCCACGTTAGTCCCCATGCAGCACATAGAGTTTGTTGGGGCAGTTCTGGACGTGGTGTCGGTTTGGGCGTCCCTCCCACCAAATAGATTCCAGTCCCTAAGGGAGCTCATCAGCACAGTCACAAGGTTCCCCGTGACCACAGCCAGAGCATGCCTATCGGCATACATATATCGGCGTACACGTATGTGGTTCGTCACCAAAGACTCAGGATGCAGCCCCTCCAGCTCTGGTTGGCCTTGGTGTTCTCCCAGTCCAGGGACAGGATGGACAAAGTCCTCACTGTGCCTGAACCGGTGATCGCCTCTCTGCAATGGTGGTTCTCCCCGGGGAACATGCTCCATGGGGTCCCGTTCAGAGGCCGGCCCCCGTCTGTGGAGCTCATGTCTGACGTGTCAGGCCTGGGGCGGGGAGCCCATGTGGGGAACTTCAGACCCAAGGTCTGTTGTCCATGCAGGACCTTGCCCTGCATATAAATGTCAAGGAACTCAGGGCAGTCCGTCTGGCATGCGTGGCCTTCTGCTTGCACCTGGAGGGCAGAGTGGTCAGGGTTCTCACGGACAACATGGCCTCAATGTTCTACATCAACAGGCAAGGCGGGGCCCGTTCCTCAGCCCTCTGCCAAGAAGCCCCAGGCTGTGGGACTTCTACATAGCCCACGATATTTACCTGGAAGTCCACCGCTTACCTGGCGCCCGGAATTCCCAGGTGGCTCTCCTGAGCCAGGACTTCTCCTCTCAGCACGAGTGGTCACTACACCCAGAGGTGGTGCACAGGCTTTCCAAATGTGGGGCACTCCCCAGGTGGACCTGTTTGCGACCCGGCAGAACCACCGGTGTCCCTGCTTCTGCTCCAGGGAGGGTTGGGCATGGGCACCATCTCTGATGCTTTCCTCCTGTCCTGGTCCAGCCGGCTGCTCTACGCCTTTCCCCGGATCCTGCTGATCGGCAAAGTCTTGCAAAAGATAAAAACAGACAGGGCCCGGGTTCTCCTGATCGCCCCGGCATGGCCCAGGCAACATTGGTACGGGACTCTCACGAGCCTGGCAGTCGCCCCACCGTGGTCATTGCCGTTCCACCCAGACCTGCTATCCCAGGACCAGGGCCGCCTCCTCCACCCCAACCTAGTGGCACTCCACCTCACGGCGTGGCTGCTCAATGGTTAGGCCTGGAGGAGAGGACGTGCTCGGAAGGGGTTCAGCATGTCCTGCTGGAAAGTAGATGCCCCTCCACACGTCGGGCCTATCTGGCTAAGTTGTCTCGGTTTTCCCGCTGGGCAGCTGATTGGGGCGTTTCGCTTGTGGCTGCTCCGATTCAGCTCATTTTAGACTATCTCCTTCACCTTAGAGTCCAAGGTCTAGTGCCCTCGTCTGTCAAGGTGAACTTGGCAGCCATATCGGCCTTCCACCCACCGGTGCAGGGCCACACGGTGTTCTCCCATGCTATGACTGGCTGATTCCTTAAGGGATTGGATTGCCTCTTCCCATACGTTAGGCTCCCAGTCCCGCAGTGGGACCTGAACTTGGTGCTCACCAGGTTGACGCCCCCCCCCTCCATTTGAGCCACTAGTTACCTGCTCCTGGTAGCACCTCTCGTGGAAGGTAGCCTTCCTGGTGGTGATCACATCCACTAGAGGGGTCTCAGAGCTCCGGGCCCTGACCTCTGAGCCCCCGTCAGAGGTGGCGCCAGGCACCAGCGCAGCAAGCGCGTGTGTGGGGCGGCAAGCCGTGGGGGGCGGCGTGCCGGTCACCGTGAGGGCGGCAGTCAGGCAGTCTTTGGCGGTATGCCTGTGGGAGGTCCGCCGGTCCCACGGCTTCGGCAGCAATTTGGTGGCGGGTACGCCGAAGGCGTGGGACCAGCAGTTCACCTGCAGAAACGCCGCCAAAGGCTGCCTGACTGCCGTGCTTGGGGCGGCAAAAAACATAGAGCTGCCCCTGGCCCCCGTACACGGTGTTCAATAAGGATAAGGTCCAGCTCCGACCACATCCTTCGTTCCTCCCCACAGTGGTCTCTGCCTACCATATAAGTCAGGACATTTTCCTGCCAGTGCTCTGTCCCAAACCCCATGCATCCAGTGAGGAGCGCCGCCTCCACATGCTGGATGTGAGACGGGCTCTGGCCTTTTACCTGGGCTGTACAAAGCCGTTCAGGAAGACCTCGCAGCTGTTCATCGCCTCGGCTGAGCGCATGAGAGGTTAGTTGATCTCCACTCAGCGGCTCTCCAACTGGATCACCTCATGTATTCATACCTGTTGTGAGGGTCCACTCGACTAAGGCGCAAGCCTCGTCAGCAGCGTTTGTGGCCCATGTCCCCATCCAGGACATTTGTAGGGCTGCCACATGGTCTTTGGTCCACACGTTCACCTCGCATTATGCGATCAGCTCCCAAACCAGGGAGGACGCTGGTTTTGGCAGGGCTGTACTCCGTCCCGAGAGTCTGTGAACTCCTACCCACCGCCAACAGATATAGCTTGGAATCACCTATTGTGGAATACACATGAGCAATCACTCAAAGAAGAAAAGACAGTTACCTTTTCCGTAACTGGTGTTCTTCAAGATGTGTTGCTCATGTCTATTCCACATCCTGCCCTCCTTCCCCTCTGTCGGAGTTGTCTGGCAAGAAGGAACTGAGGGTGGGGGGAGCACACAGCACCCCTTATACCGCGCCATGGCGGCACCACTCCAGGGGTCGCTACGGGTACTGCTAAGGGAAAAACTTCCAGCACCGGTGCACATGGTGAGCACGCGCACCTATTATGGAATAGACATGAGCAACACATCTCGAAGAACACCAGTTATGGAAAAGGTAATTGTCTTTTCCACTGTGTAATTCATCTGCCAACCCAACTAGATCTTGTTTTGAGGTGAAAGAGTAATTGCATTCCTGATCCGAAATCACCAATCACTGTTATTGTCAGAGTTGAAATGCGATTGTAAATAGATGAAGGATCTTTGAACAGACCGATGCAAGAAATAACTAAACGAAGGGCCCATCTACATTACAAAAGCAGCCAACGGGACTAGACACCACATGGTTAAAATCTGTACAGGATCTAACCACCCTGATTCAGGAATCACTGGGTGAGATTCTGTGACCTGTGTTATGTAGGAGATCACGCTCCATGATTATAAAGATCCCTTCTGGCTTTAGATCTATGAACTGCATTGTGTCACAAGACTGAAGCTTTAGAGGCGCCATGTACCCTGCATCTATAACCAGAGATCTGGTTACAATCCAGCCAGCTCTTGAATGAGTTACACTGCAGTTAAGGACCTATTCCTAGCACAAGACTAACCCATGCCAGTGCACATTCAAGGGTTCTAACTCAGCGGGGGGAGGGCTGGAGAGGATGAATGGGACAACATGGTTATAGAATCATGTGGGGGCATCAAGGTATAATTCTAATAATGCTAAGAGACTCTCTTCTCAACATAGAAAAGCTCAAGGGAGAAGTAGGTGCCTCTCTGTAAAAGGTCTCTCCACCCTTGAGGTTTCCTTAACAGAATCTGGATTGGGAACAGCAGCATTTTGAATGCAGTTGTTTTCCTCTCTGGCACTGGCCTCTGGTAACCACTAACCACATACTGCGAGCTTAACTAATTTGAGGAGATTCTGCATGTGGCACCTCCAAGTGTTGACAGTGCTAGGGAAAGAAAAGGCTCTCCAAACCACATTGTATTGGAAGGGACTAGCATGAGGTGATTGGTCCCAAGTCTATTCTGGGGAAATGGATGGAGTTAAACCAGTGCTGAAATGGACCCATCATTATTTGGGGAGGAAACCTTGCTTTCCCAGAAGTCTCTGTTCCCTTACTTTCTGGGGAAGTTAATTAGGAAGCCTGGAGCATCCCATAAGCAGCAGAGGTAAGTGGGGTGGGGGGACTACAGCAATACCTCTAAACTAGGGATAAGTAAGCGTCAAAAGATTTGGAGGTTTGGTTCAGAGGAGTTAGGCTCCACAATATTCAGATCAGCATCATTCTCCGCCCTTCTCCTCAGCTTTCTTTCCTCTGACTAGTGTCAGCTCTTTGGCCCTAGGGCAGGGGTTCTTGCAACAAATTTTTTGGTGGCCTCAGAGTGCGGCCACCAACTCTTGCTGATGGCCGCACTGACGCTTTTTCCTAAAATTATTTATTTTTCCTAAAGTTAATAAAGTAATATGCACATATGTAACCGTTCTGGCAGGTGGAGCCAGCAGCAACAAGGGCCGGGTTCAGTATCTAGGGGTTCCTTTTCAACAATACAACACAAAACCAGCTTGAGCCCCCACCCAGTGACCTGGGACAATTACACACTACCCCCTGGGCGCCTCTAAGAGGCAATACTTCCCCTCTCGCAAGCACAGAGTCTGAGTGTAGCAAAAACTTTTAATAAAAGGAGGGAAGTAACTCAGCATTAATTTGGGAAAACACTGCAACTAGGGTTCATAAACATAAACCATGAGCAAAAGACCCACCCCCAAATAAGTTGGGCAGTGTCCTTTTCCCGTCAGGTTCTTAAGTCCAGCAACCCAAAAGTCCCTTTAATGTGCCCATCCCTCCTCTGTACCCCACTCACAGTTGCTGTCTTTGGCCAGTGCAGCCCCAGAGTTCAAAGTTTCATCCGTAGAGTTCACCTCCCACCCTGGGTGCAGAAGGAGGAGGAGGCACCTTACATGCTCTACTGCTCGGGCACTCGCTTGTTGCCCCAACGGCCGATTGCCGCACTTCTCTGTGGGGCTCTGCTCTGTCCCTCTCCACCAGTGTCCCTGATGGCCACTTGCCATGCCTCTCCGCCAGCTGCCCTGCTGGCCGCTTGCTGCGCCTATCCACCAGCTGCCCGGCTGGCCACTCACCAAGATTTCTTCAGGGCTCCCCACTTAACACAGCTCTCAGTGATTTCAGCTGTTAGTGGGGAGCCCCACTGCTGGTGCACACTGGACAGTCTCTTGCAATAGAGACACTGTCTCAAAGTAGGTCTAATATTTAGAACTAGGTATCAGTGATTTCAGCTCTGCAGCATGTAACAAGACTCTCAATTGGATCTAAATTAGCTCTTTTATTATACCATGGAGAGAGGAAGGGTCAAATGGTGTCTAGGACCCTTAAGCAGGAGTCCACACCACCAGGTACAAGCACCTGTCCCCACCCTCTCTCAACTTATTGGGCTTTGGAACCCATGTCCCCTGCCTAGCGAGTGCTGTTCAGTTGAGGGTGAGTCCCTCCATTGGGGTATGCCAGGTACTGTTCTGCTGCCCTCGATGCACACAGCAAGGATAACAACCCTTTATTACTCCTGCCCCAATAACAAGGAGATTGGGGATCCAACTGTGACACTCTGTATTGTGGGGGAACACCCTGCACCCCCATGTTCATCCTTTAATATGACTGTGTAGTATCCAATGGAAAGTTTGTCATGTTGGGTGTCTTTGGAAGGCTCATGATGCACTGAGCATTGTTGTTATAGTGATGTTATAGGTTGTAATTTCATGTATATAGTTATGAGGCTGACAATGTGTCCTCATGGCTTAGAACAAGCCCAGGCAAAACTCTCCAGGAGCAGAGGGGCAGTTCACACCTCATCGGGGCATGTATGGGATAAACCCAGCCCAGCCTCACAGGAACAAAGGATATTGGCCTAAGCAGCAACAAAGGATCTGTTGGACTCCCGAGTGATTCACCCCCCTTCCCTTGGTCAGTTTGGGACTACGATGAGGTAATGGTCACCTGACTCTGAAGGGCAGGGGGCAAAGCCAAGAGGGAAGAAAGAACATGATAAAAGGGAGAGACGTTTGCCATGCTCTTCCCCTTTCATACACCTCCATCTACAGACATCACCACCAAGTGACTGAAGCGCTGATCAAAGGGGAGAGCCTGGCTGAAGGTGAGAACCATCGAAGTTTGTAAGGGCACTGAAAGTGTTAAAATCAGATTAGAATGTGTTTTGCTTTCATTTCATTTGACCAAATCTGACTTGTTGTGCTTTGACTTATAATCACTTAAAATCTATCTTTGTAGTTAATAATTTTGTTTGTTTATTCTACCTGAAGCAGTGTGCTTGGTTTGAAGCATGTCAGAGACTCCCCTTGGGATAACAAGCCTGGTACATTGTCAATTTAACAAAGAAATTGACAAACTCATAAGCTTAAAGCATCCAGCGGGCATAATTGGACACTGCAAAACGGAGGTTCCTAGGGTTGTGTCTGGGACCAGAGATATTGGCTAGTGTCATTCAGTTGCACAATCCAAGCAGCAGCTGGCCAAAAGTGCTCACTCATGTAGCTGGGAGCAGCTTACATGCCAGAGGCTGTGCGGGAACAACCTGGGAGTGGTGGTTCTTACAGCAGAGCAGGGTAAGACTGGCTCCCAGAGTCGAGGATTGGAGTGACCTAGCAGATCACCGGTCCAGATAACACCAGAGGGGAAGGTCACACCAACACCAGCCATAAGTGATCATTTGGGCAAGCAATCCCATCATACTGAGCACCTAGGCAGGGTGGGTGTGTCCATGCAAACGAGATCAGCTCCTGAAGTCCTTTTCCACAGCTCACCACTAGATGTCAGGGGAGAGCTCATTCAGACTCTGCTTAGACCTATATACATCCAAATCACTGTAATGTATTTATGTAAGGTTTAGGGTTGTTGTTTTTCAGACTCAATAATAAAAATCATGCACAGTTATCTCTAGTCTTTACAGGACCTAACAGAATAGAAACACAAATACGGTGCTTTGCACATTCTTGCCTTTTTTATTATTGTTTCTTTTGCTTTTTTGGTAAAAGTGGTTGTCTGTATAACAATTCTGAAGTAAATTTAAAAATGCTTGACATAATAGAAGTCCAAATAATAATGAAAAACATATCTGGGTGGCTTGAGTCTGGGGAGGGGAGAGGAGAGAAGGCATGACTGCGGCTGGCCCGGGACTCCTCCGGGCAGGTGGGGGGGCTCGGTGTTTCGTCTGGCCCAGAGCTCCTCCGGATGAGGTGTGGGGGGGCGCTTCGGGCTTTGGCCACCCTGGGGCTCCTCCAGGTAGGTGGGGGGCCAGGTCTCGGTTCTTTGGCCAGCCCAGGGCTTCTCCAGCTGCGGGGCAGAGGGGTATCATTCAGGGCTTCTCTGGGTGGGGGGCTTGTAGCTCCAGGCGCAGGGGGTCCTGGTGCTCCAGCTGCCAGGGGGAGTGCAGACAGAAAGGGGTGGAGTGACGCGCTAGCCTCCCCAAAGGGAGGCTCCACGCGCTAGCCTCCCCAAAGGGAGGCTCCACGCGCTAGCCTCCCCAAAGGGAGGCTCCACGCACTGCCCATGTGCCCACCGCTCACCTCCTGTGGCCCTCCCTCCTCACTCCCCAACCTGCCACTCACCTCCTCACTCCCCTGCCACAAACACCCCCCTGCCCGTCATGAGAACTCCTGCTCAATGGTGACTCACTGCTCACCTCCTCACTGCCCCGCTCACTGCCGGACCCCCCTGCTCACCCCGTCACCCTGCTACTGGCTCACCTCTTTATTCCTCCGCCAGGGCTCCCCCACCACTCGCCTCACCGCTCGCCTCCTCAACCTCCCCACGCCCCTGCTACTCGCCTCCTCACCCCCCTATCCACCTGCTGCTCACCTCCTCACTCCCCCACTCACAGCCAGACCACCACCCTCCCTCCTCAGCCTGCTGCTGGCTCACTGCTCGCCTCCTTTCTCCTCTGCCAGCCCCCCTCCCCACGCCACTCGCCTCACCACTTGCCTCCCCACCCCCCCGTCTGGCCCCCACTTGCCTCCTCACTCCCCCCCTGCTCGCAGCCAGACCCCCACCTGCCCTCCTCACTCTGCTGCTGGCTCACAGCTCACCTCCTTACCCCCCTGCCACTCGCCTTTTGCCTCCTCGCCCCCTCACCCACCATTTGCCTCACTGCTCGCTTCCTCACACACACCCCTGCTCGCCTCCTCACTCCCCCTCTCGCAGCCAGCCTTCCCCCCCACCTCCTCACCCTGCTGCTGACTCACCGCGCGCCTCCTTACTCCCCCTTTCCACTGCTCGCCTCGCCGCTTGCCTCACCTCCCGCCTGCTGCTCACCTCGCCGCTCGCCTTCTCACCCCCTCGCCCACCTCGCCGCCTCACCTTGCTCCTTAAGCATTGTGTGTCCCACCTGTGTCTCCAGAGAGGCAGTGCATGCAGGAGCAATAGGGAGAAAGGGGAGGAGATGATGCTCCCCCACTGCCCAGGAAACTGCCGTTGGCTGCAGGGAAACCCCCCTGGTGGTCACGGCCACGGTGGCTGCATTTGAGAAATGGCACCCTAGGGTGTGGGGGATATCAGCCAGTGACCTCTGTTCTGCCTCTTCTCCCCTCCCCTCCATCCCCATGCACGAGCCTCCAAATCCCCTGCCTAATCCCCTCCTTCTCACAGAGAGCTGGCCTTGCAATTGTAGAGCCGTAAACTACTGGAAGGGAGGAAAAACTAAGCAATTAATTGTCTCTCCTTCCCCTCTCCCCTGCTGGATGGGGAAACCGAGCCTGCTCATGAGCTGCAAGTGGTGCAAGGCCACAAACATTTGTTTGAATTGCTCAGGCTGCTCTCACCAATCCCTACCCAAGCTTTGTTCTGCTTCCTATATTCTTCAGTGAATATTCCCAGCTCACTATTCGGTGTCCACTTTCAGCAGTTCTTGCTGTGTTTGGCCCATGCTGGAAGAAGGGTGATAAGGGGCAGTGCTGTAAACACTTTGTGGTTCCCTGGGGATGTGGTTATCATTGGCAATCACAGCTACTTTCTTTTCCACTTCTGTCTGAGTTTTGGGACATCCAAGTTTCTCAGCGTGAGGCAATAAACAGTAACAGTTTCTTACATCATGCCTCAAGGACAGTGCTTTCAATGGAGGCACTGCAGCGCTAGAGATGCCGATGGGCTGGCTCTGAGACTCCATCCCTGCCAGGGCAGACAGGATTACAGCCTGGAGAAATGGGCATTAACCCCAATGTGCACAAAAAGGAAACTGGAAAACAGAGCACATCCCATCTGGCTTTTCTCTCCCGTTTGCACTGGATTCCAGGAAGGCTTTGGCAGATGGGATTGTGGTGCCCCCTAATGGCAAATAAGCAGCACTTTGGCCATGTTTTATGCATGTATTTTTAACATTTACCTATTAAATAAGCTAACCACCTTTTCCCTGAAACATAGGAAGGAACTTTGCAAACAAAAAGCTAAAAAAAACCCAAACAAAAAAAAACCCTCCAACAATTGGCTCAGAGCTGCCACCATTCATCAGGGAGCACCATAAGCTATATAGCAGTTCTCTCTGTGAGTTGTGAGAGTTTTAAGATGCAGTGGGGGTGAAGGTAGGGAAGAAAGGGTTAAAGGATCGGGGGAGGGACGAGTTAGAGTTACCAGATGTCCACAGCTAAAATCTAGGTCACCTATTTCTGCCTGGTGGGATTTGGAAATTGACACTACGTATATGCACAAACAAAGGCAAGTAATATGACAAGGGTAAAACTGCTCTAGTTTTAGGGTATTTCTATCAGGCTTCTGAGCACAAAGGGCTCATGCAACAATCTGGCATGTATTTGTTCCAAGTGAATCCATGCGTAGCAATTAAATTGGAATATCTAGTACAAAGTAAATGTTCTTTAGCTATACATATATGAGCATGTTTTTTTTAAAAAAAATGTGTGCTCACAGCACTGGAAACGGCTCTTATTTCAAAGAGGAAATGAGATTGTGTGGTTGCAGCATTGGACTAGGACTTAGAGGATCTGGGTTTAATTCCTGGGTCTGCTATAGATTCTTTGTAGGTCTCTGGTCATTTCAACTCTCTGTGTCTCAGTTCTCCATCTGAAAAATGAGGTTAATAGTACTGCCTTACCTCACAGGAGAGTTATGAGGTAACTGCAAGACATCCAGCTACTATGGTGATGGGAGCCATATAAGTAGATAGATAATTGCAAGTGCTTATGGCTTTCCAGGAAGTTTACCCTTTTGACTGAAATTCAATGAGAGTTTTGGAGAGGGAGAAAAGGAAATTTTGGCATAATGCTCTTTGGCCAGTTTGGAGCAGAGCATTTTGTGTATAGTTATGGTCTCCCATCTGTGCAGCAAAATAAACATGAGAACTGATTGTGACTGACATGGAAGCTGCTTCCTTGACTGGCCTACTTGGTACTGAAGCGTCTAGAAACTCTTTCGTATGGTAAAGTGGTGAAGAAGAAAGTGCTACAGAACTTCGATACTGAGAGGTTTCAATTGTTAGATTGACTACAATAGGAATGATCTCATGAGTGCCCTAAAAAGCCCTTTTACTTTAGTAAATTTAAAGAGTGAAAATGTTACCAGTTGTTTGAAATTTCAAACAATTTGGAATGGGTCTATTATTAATCAGTGTCCAGATAGACTTTTGTATCGAGCCTAAGCTTGGTAAGCATTTGTACAGTTATCAGTAGCTCTTTAGGGGGGAACTGCTTTAGAGCTTTGCTGGTGTGACTTCCTTTAGAACCCCAAACTACAGCCCTTATTCATGATAAGAGCTGAAGCATAGAGTCCTAACTGTACTAAAACGTGAAGAACCTTTTAACATTTGACTAGCCTGGACTTTAAAATTTCACACTGGCTGTGGATCAATGCGCATGATGGTTATCCAAATTCCTGATACAGGTTGTCAATGAGGATAACCTGCCAAAGATCTGGAGAATGTCAAAAGTGACCACCCTTCTAAAACCCAGAAAGGACCCATACAATGCGGCAAGCTACCAATCAGTCTCTCTGCTGTTTGTCATCTTCAAAGTCCTGGAGTGGTTCATCCTCCAATGTATATCTCCAGAAGTGGAGTCAATCAAGCTGGGTTCCAGAAGGCTTGAAGCACATGTAATCAAGTTCTAGCCCTCGCTACATATATAAAAAATGGGTTTCAACAGAACTTGAAGACAGGAGCCATTTTCTGGAAGGTGATAGCAGCCAACAACACAGTATGGCACTCTGGTCTTCTGATAAAACTATCAAGAGCTCTCCCAGTATGGGTGGTGGACATTGCTGAACTTCTACTTCATGACAGGTGTTTTTGGGTACATATGGGAGATAGAACAAGTGCATGGAGAAGACAATCCGATGGCTTACCCAAAGGTGCTGTGTTTGCACCCACCCTGTTCAATCTGTACACAAATGGCCTGCCACTGACTCAGTCATACAAGTTTATCTATGCGGATGAAATCTGCTGTGGTACCCAGTTGCACTCTTTCACCAAATTGGAGAACATCTTGAACACTGACCTGGCCAAGATGGCAGACTACTATAGCAGTTGACAACTTCAACCAAGTGGGACCAAGACAGTTTCGAGCATCTTCCACGTCCACAACACAAGCATTAAACGTGAGTTAGACATCTTCCTCAATGGAAAATGACAAACACAAGGCAAAACTGGTCTACCTTAGTGTCACACTGGACTGCTCTTTGACTTACCATGACTATCTAAAAAAGACTGCTGCCAAAATCAGGACCAGGAATAATCTAATAAACAAATTAGCCAGTGTGACCTGGGGCACAGATACTTTGCATATCGGTTGTGCTATTCCTCAGCGGAATACTGTGACCCTGTGTGGGGTCATTCGCCTCACACTGAATTGGTTGATGTCGACTTGAATTTGACCATGCATATTATCACAGGCACACTGCGCCCGACTCCTATTCCATAGCAAGCAGTTCTGAGCAACATAGCCCCTCTACATATTTGTTGCAGAGAATCTACAGCCAGACTGATGGAAAAGCTATGGGCCAATCCAGGTCTGCCACTGTGCACGGACATTTTCAGTCACCCCAGATCATGACATACGTTGAGGAGTCCATTGTGGTCTTAACTCCCAGATCAGAATCTGTCAGCAGCAATCCTATAGCGCTATGAAATGTTTGGAATAGTTTCCTTGTCGCTGATCCAACCGTTTGACTGCCAGGATTGACCTGCCACGTCACTTGTGGACTCTGCTGAACAAGTTCCAAACTGGCCAAGGAATATGTGCAGCCAACCTCTACACAAAGTCTGCGTGATGATCCTCTTTGTCAACGTGGTCTCTGTCAGTCAATGGCGCATGTTGTCAACGAGTGTCAACTAACCAGACTTCATGGTGGCCTTAGGGCCCTTCATTCTGTTGATGAAGCTGCTGTCGGGTGGCTTGGCAAGCACTGCAAACACTAGAACAGGGCTGGCCAAATGTACTGACCCTCCAAGCCGCATATGACAATCTTCAGAAGTTCGAGAGCTGGGGCACGCTTGCCGGGGCTCAGGCCTTCAGCCCTGCTGGAAGTGAGGTCTCGAGGCTTCAGCCCGGCAGGCATGCCCCACAGGACTGAAGCCCCGAGACCTCCCTCCTCATTGGGAAGAAGCCAGAGGGGATGTGGGTGGGGCACATATGGGGTCACATTTTTGCCAGGATTTGCTGGCCCCACTTGGTCACATGGTGCTGCCAGGCCCCCTCCCTGCATGGCAGCTACTGGAGCTGGCAAGCTGGGAGCTGTGGCCATGGGGAGAGGCAGTTGCAAACAGCCGGGAGCTGCAGGGAGAGCTGCTGCCTCTCCTCACTGAGAGCTCAACCTTCCCCCCCCGCATCCCCAACAGCTTAAGTCATGTCCCCCCCCTTACCCTCAGTGGCCCCTCCTGCAGCTCCCAACTGTTTGCCGCTGCCTCTCTACATGGAGCTAACACCTGGGAGCTGCAAGAAAGGGCCACTGAAGGTAAAGGGGAGGCATGACACAAGCTGTTGGGGCGGACAAACCTTTAAATTGTGCCCCCTCACTCTCAGCAGGCACCAGTTGTCTACGGCAGAAGCCCCTAGTCCCATCATCCTGCCTGAGGGCAGAAGCCCTGAGCTCCCCACACCCCAGTCTGGTAGACAGAGAGCGAGGGGGGGGCAGGAGGGTGCTCTGTAAGCCACACTTTAACTGTAAAAGAGCCGCATGTGGCTCGCAAGCCAAGGTTTGGCCACCTCTGTGCTAGAAGAAGAAGAATGTGCATGATCACTTGTGGAGATATTTGTTTATGGAATTCTAAAAAGTTAATTGGAAAATTGTCTGGCCCTGCCACTGGCCTGTTGTGTGACCTTGGCTGAGTCATTAATCTTCTCTGTTTCCTCGCAGAAAACAAAAGGAATGAAGACTCCTTTCCCTGATCTCATTAGAACCTATGTGCAGTTCTGAAGCTCCTATTCAAAGTGTAAGATTTTTAAAAATTGATTAATCGGATAATCTTCAGTCTTAGGCTCTATATCAGAGGTTCTCAAACTGTGGTCTGCGAGCTCCATTCAGGTGGTCCATGGATAATTCCCTCTAAGGTGTGCACCTGGGCAGCTGCACATGAGAGAATGAAGGGCCACCCACCTATTAGTGGAGCCATGCCTGTGCAGCTCCACTAATTAGGTGCCTGGACCCTGGAGATGACACACATGTAAGATGAGGTGGTGGCCTTGGGGGGAATAGGGGGTAGGTGGGAGGGGGTAGTGGGGTGAGAAGAGGGGGTGGGGGGAATTTGGGACATGCAGGGCTGCGGCGGCCAGAGAAAGAGGCAACTTTCCCCAGCTCCAGGGCTGCGGCTGCCGGGGAGAGACGGCCCTCCTTCCCAGCCTCAGCTTGGGGGCTGCCACGGTGGGGAAGACCCCCCTGCTTCCCAGCCCCAGCACGGGGGCTGCCGCGGCAGGGGAGAGAGGGCACAACCATCACATTAGAAAGGTAAGACTCCTGATATTAAAATATGAGTTGCGTGCTTTTATTTGTAGAACAAAAAAAAAGTTAATTATTATTAAGGTTTTTTTATATAGCGCTTTTATCCAAAGCGCTTTACAATAGTTAGCTAACAGTACAAACAACATTTGGAAAGATCATTAAGTAGTCTGCCGAGACCCTCAGCAATTTTCAAGTGGTCCGTGAAAAAAAAAAGTTTGAGAACCACTGCTCTATATTAAGACTAGATGAACCCATAAAGCTAGTAGTCCCTTTTGGCCTTTTTTTTTTTTTTTTTTTTATTTTTCTTTTTTTTACTTTTTGGCAAAAAAACCTACCACCACCATGAAAAAAAACAACTATATTTTTAATGTTTCATAATTTAAATCTGGTAGAAAATTCTACCTTGGCCATAGACCTCAATACTGAGGCAAATATTTCTTTTTTGTGTGGATTTTAAAGGGGAAAGTAGGGACCAGAACAACAACCAAAGCTTTAAATCTCTGCTTCATAAGATGCCCTTAGGTGACTATTTCCTGTCTTTGCAGGAAGTTGGCGTGATGATCTACTTGGTGTATCTACTCTAATCCTATGCTACAGTTACACAAACTTCATGGCAGCAGCAGTGACACACCGTCACAGGTCAGTTACACAATGAATTGCTGACCTGCAGGCAATCTGGCCAGGAAGCTAACGGGCACATAATGTATACTATTTCCAGATTTGGAAACCACCTTCATTTTTCTTGAGAAGCAGCAGCAATAAGGTAATTTTTCCAGTTTGTTTTTCTCCTCACTTATTTAATCATTTTAGCTATTAAAATATTATAATTTAGGTTTAGGACTGTCAATTTATATTGGTCATGTGATCATAGAAGTAATTAGCACTGCTGCCAAACTTGAAATTTATTTTTCTAGAGGTAACCAGGTCACGATAATCAATATACACCCTACATGTAAAGGAGATGACGGCATAAGAATAAGTAAGGGTTTCCCCTCAAATCTGTTTTTACACTATGGTAAATATTTCAGAGAGAGTTACGTCTAGATTAATTTGTCCATTTGCCTCCCAACCGTCTTCAGCTGCTCTCCTCTTTGTATTATCTTTAACTGAGAATTGAAGGGCTGCTTCTTTTTTATTCTGCTCCCGCATTGCCTTATACTATAATCCTTTTAGATCTCACCAAGTAGGAGAGAACTTGGATGAGAGACATCTGGAACTCTCAGCTGCTGAAGGAAGGAGCAATGATCTTCCCTCAGAGCCAATAGTGAACCAATGTCTCAGCATAATAAGGCATTTTGCACTGCTGGATGTGCCATCTTTCAGATGAGATGTTAAATTGTGATCATTTAAGATCATATAGGGATTCTTATAAGAGAAGCCATGTTAATCCCAGTATACTAGTCAAATTACATCACTACATCCGGTTTACCTAAATTCTACTTGTAATTTAATTGGATATCATACTCTTTTCATTTCCAGCCTTAAATCATTATGTAGCGTTAAACAGCGGCCACATTTCAGCTCAGAAGTGGCTGCACTGCAGTGATAGTTGACATCTGGGTGTTGTGAGGTTTAATTAGTTCATGGTTTTTCAAGGCGCTTTAATATCCTCAGCCAGAAGGCATTAGAGAAGAATAGAGACTGCGATTTTCAAAGAGAGTTAAGACAATGGGAGTTGGGTGGCTAACTCCCTTAAACCCCTTTGAAAATCTTCATGTAAGTGTTGTTATTTCAAGTGTCTTTGGCCTGGTCCACACTACCCCCCCACTTCAGACTAAGGTACGCAAATTCAGCTACGTTGAATTCGAAGTACCTTAGTCCGAACTTACCGCGAGTCCAGACGCTGCAGGCAGGCTCCTCCGTCGATGCCGCGTACTCCTCTCGCTGAGCTGGAGTACCGGCGTCGACGGCGAGCACTTCCGGGATCGATCCCAGAACACCGATTGCCTGCCGTCGGACCCGGAGGTAAGTGTAGATGTACCCTTTGATTCATGTCCCAGCAAGAGTGGATTTTAACACTGAGCTCCTCCCCAATAAAAGGGGGTAAGGAATTATTTAAAAAGCAATACAAACAACCTTCCCACCAGAAAATGAAACTGTAAAACAGGCAAATAAAGCAGCCTCCTCAGAATGAGAATATCCATCAGAAATGAGTGAAGGTAGGAACAGGTCTAGCACCAGCTGGATCACAATCTCAAAGGCCAAAGTGATTCATAGCCCAAAGAGATTTTTCTTTTGCTATTTGGAGAAGAGAGGGGAGAGGTAGTGAAGGACTGAACCATAAGAAAAACATAACCTCTGTCTTTAAGAAATTGACATAGGAATGAGCCTGGAAGTTCTAGATCAGTAAATCTGACCTTGGTATTAACAAAACCCAGGAGACAATGAGTTCACAGACATCGAGAAAACAATGAAGTTGAGAACTCACCAGTATCACAATCCCTTAAGGGGAAAATTTCTAAGATGGAAGACACACAAGGACAATCCGAAAGGATTTTGATATGGTGATGTAGATCATCAATGCATGAAGCTTATGTAAGTAACATGTAAGGCTTCCATGACTAGAGAAAGAAGTGAATGGCACATGACAGGAAACTGGAGCAGGACCAATCCTTTCTGTCCAGCACATAAATGACTTGAAGGACACGACCATTAAAGGGGGGGAAGTGTGGTCTAATGGCTAGGATACTAAACTGGGACTAATGAGCCCTAGATTCACTTCCTGGCTCTGACACTGACCTGCTGTGTGACCTTGGGCACATCACTTCACCTCTGCACCTCTGATTCCCCTCTCACTCTTTGCCAGTTTAGACTGCAGTCTCTTCAGGGCATGGGCTGTCTGTCACTATTGATTTGTACAGTGCCTAGCACGATGGGGGCCTCAGGCTCAGCTGCTGTGCTGTCCTATTTGTGATAGGTATATGGCATTCCTTGAGAGGTATTGCCAGCTTTGAATAAAAGCCAGATGCCTGTATTCTGCAGAAAGTTTAACCTACATCCTGTGGCCAGGCCCTTTAGATTTCTGTGGCACTTTTGTGCATCAGAATGGAAATTCTCAGGCAGCTTCAGATAAATTAAAATTGTGGTTTATTAAATACAAGAACAAATAATGCCTTCACTAGAGCAGTGGTTCTTAACATTTACTGGAGCCTGCACCCCTTTGGTTCTCAAAATATGTTCTCGCACCCCTTATCGAAAATCAAAATATGTTCTCGCACCCTTTAAACCTAGATATATTTTTTGTTTGTATATTACAGTAATCGTTAAAAAATGTATAGTATTAATAAATACATAGTTTGATGAAACAAAGGAGTTGTACTTACATGCCTGTGCTTAATTTGTGCACTATAGTATTCACGGTGTTATTTATTCTAACATTGAACTCAAGTTCATTGTGCCCCCAATTTTCAATGCGTCACACACAGATTTTCGTACTGGCAATTCATAACTGTGTTATAGAAATCGTCATGGGGAAGCTGGAGGTTTGGGCAGCTGCACAGATGGCATTTGGGGATTCTGGCACCCAAGAAAGGCAGCATTTCTATGAATTCCCTAGATTTTTACAGACCTTTATTTTTAAAAAGAACAGGAGTACTTGTGGCACCTCAGAGACTAACAAATTTATTAGAGCATAAGCTTTTAAAAATAATAGTGTGTACATCCTCAATATATGTTTCACTCTATATGCATCCGAACAAGTGGGCTGTAGCCCACGAAAGCTTATGCTCTAATAAATTTGTTAGTCTCTAAGGTGCCACAAGTACTCCTGTTCTTTTTGCGGATACAGACTAACACGGCTGCTACTCTGAAACCTTTATTTTTAAAACTCACCTCACAGGGCAGCACCTGTTGCCTGCAATACAGCATGTATGCCAATAGCTGCAAGAGAGGAACAGGTCACCTCACGTCTCTCTCTTTGGCTACATCTATACCTGGCGCTAGGGCTGTGATTCCCAACTCATGTAGACATACTCATGCATACTCATGCTAAAATAATAGTGCAGCCACTGTAGCACAGGCAGTGGTGATCGATGGAACAGGCTTGCCACACCAAGTATAGACCCACAGGTCCAGGTGTGTTTGTACTCAGGGCAGATAGCCTGTGCCACCATTTGCCACTGCCCGTGCTATCACAGCCACACGACTATTGTTAGCGTGCTAGTTCAATGAGAGCTAGTGTGAACGTGCGCACAAGCTGGGAATCATGCCCCAATTCCAAGTGTAAATGTAGCCTTTGCTATAACAGGGATGTACATTTTCCTAAAAACCCATCTGGATGGCTCTATGTAGCTCTCTTCCTGCTATTCTGATTCAGCCATCTTGTAAGAAAACCCTAAGTTATAGCTTAACCACTGGACCATGTGGAGAGTTCCCATGGGTATCTCATCTTTGGAGTCACTCCAGTTAGGAGCAGTGATGGAAGTCGATGCACATGCTGCTTGCTGCCTCACCACCTCTTACAAATCAATAGGACAGCTCAGAAAGGCAAACATCAGTAACTCAGGCCTATCAGCAAATGAAGGATACCCAGTTAAGGGCTCCAATGCTACACAATGCAAAGTGCCACAGGCTACAGCACCTAGTTCTGCCTAACGCGAAAAAGCCAGGATTTCAGGACTGTGCAGGCTACAGAAGAATGTTAAGTGGGTTTTATTTAAAGGCATTTCTAGCTTTCTCATTATTGTAATATCTGAGCAAAAAAATTAAAATCAATGCAGTGCTCAGGTTCTATAGTCTGTTTGGGTGTGCTGTCTTTAGTATGTAAGGGTTCCTTATTAAAGTGTGATTAGGTGACCAGAGGTCTTTGGTCATCTGGTGTTGATAAATAACATATCTAAGTTTTGTTTTGTTAATAATTTGTCTCGGTTTCTAGGAGGTCACTAATTACCACGATATCTGATGATTTTTACTACTGTATAATGAATAGTGTCTTGAATGGGCAGTGAAATTTTAACATCCAGTTTTCCAGACTCCAAGACAAAAGCGTGTTTATCACGACAGCTACTTACACTTAGGGTATGTCTACACTACGAAATTAGGTCGAATTTAGAGAAGCCGGTTTTATAGAAATCGGTTTTATACAGTCGATTGTGTGTGTCCCCACGTAAAATGCTCTAAGTGCATTAAGTCGGCGGACTGCATCCACAGTACCGAGGCTAGCGTCGACTTCCGGAGCGTTGCACTGTGGGTAGCTATTGCACAGTTTCCGCAGTCTCCGCCGCCCATTGGAATTCTGGGTTGAGATCCCAATGCCTGATGATGCAAAAACAGTGTCGCGGGGGGTTCTGGGTACATGTCGTCAGGCCCCTTCCCCTTCGTCAGAGCAACGGCAGACAATCGATTCGCGCCTTTTTTACCTGGGTTACCTGTGCAGACAACATACCACGCCAAGCATGGAGCCCGCTCAGCTCAGCTCACTGTCACCATATGTCATCTGGGTGCCGGCAGACGTGGTACTGCATTGCTACACAGCAGCAGCTAATTGCCTTTTGGCAGTAGACGGTCCAGTATGACTGGTAGCCGTCATCGGCTATCTGGGTGCTGGCAGACGTGGGGCTGCATTGCTATACAGCCGCAGCTCCTTGCCTTTTGGCAGTGGATGGTGTATTACGACTGGTATCCGTCGTCGTCGTACTCCTCAGTGAGTTCGGTCAGAGGCACCTGGGCAGACATGTTTTGTCTCCTAGAGACTCAGTCCTGCCAGCAGTCCTATTGAACCATCTTGACGATGATGGCTAGCAGTCGTAATACAGCATCTTCTGCCAAGCACCCAGAAGATGCCGATGGCTATCAGTCATGCTGCACTGTCTGCTGCCAGCTTAAGATGTAAAAAATAGATGGACCAGATTTGTTCTGTATTCATTTGCTTCCCCCTCCCTCCGTGAAATCAACGGCCTGCTAAACCCAGGGTTTTGAGTTCAATCTTTGGGGGGGCCTTTCTGTGTGACAGTTGTTTGTGTTTCTCCCTGATGCACAGCCACCTTTGTTGATTTTAATTCCCTGTAAGCCATGTCGTCCGTCGCCCCTCCCTCCCTCCCTCAGACAATAGTTTCGCGCCTTTTTTCAGCCCAGACGCCATAGCACTGGATCATGGAGCCCGCTCAGATCACCGCGGCAATTATGAGCACTATGAACACCATGCGCATTGTCCTGGAGTATATGCAGAGCCAGAACATGCCAAAGCAAAACCAGGCGAGGAGGCGATTGCAGTGCGGCGACGAGAGTGATGAGGAAATTGACATGGACATAGACCTCTCACAAAGTACAGGCCCCAGCAGTGTGCAAATCATGGTGTTACTGGGGCAGGTTCATGCCGTGGAACGCCGATTCTGGGCCCGGGAAACAAGCACAGACTGGTGGGACCGCATCGTGTTGCAGGTGTGGGACGATTTCCAGTGGCTGCGAAACTTTCGCATGTGTAAGGGCACTTTCATGGAACTTTGTGACTTGCTTTCCCCTGCCCTGAAGCGCCAGAATACCAGGATGAGAACAGCCCTCACAGTTGAGAAGCAAGTGGCGATAGCCCTGTGGAAGCTTGCAACGCCAGAGAGCTACCGGTCAATCGGGAATCAATTTGGAGTGGGCAAATCTACTGTGGGGGCTGCTGTGATCCAAGTAGCCAACGCAATCAAAGACCTGCTGATATCAAGGATAGTGACTCTGGGAAACGTGCAGGTCATAGCGGATGGCTTTGCTGCAATGGGATTCCCAAACTGTGGTGGGGCGATAGATGGAACCCATATCTCTATCTTGTCACCGGGACACCAAGCCACCGAGTACATAAACTGCAAGGGGTACTTTTCAATGCTGCTGCAAGCCCTGGTGGATCACAAGGGACGTTTCACTAACATCAATGTGGGATGGCCGGGAAAGGTACATGATGCTCGCATCTTCAGGAACTCTGGTCTGTTTCAAAAGCTGGAGGAAGGGACTTTCTTCCCGGACCAGAAAATAACCGTTGGGGATGTTGAAATGCCTATCGTTATCCTTGGGGACCCAGCCTACCCCTTAATGCCATGGCTCATGAAGCCGTACACAGGCAGCCTGGACAGTAGTCAGGACCTGTTCAACTATAGGCTGAGCAACTGCCGAATGGTGGTAGAATGTGCATTTGGACATTTAAAAGCACTCTGGCGCAGTTTACTGACTCGGATAGACCTCAGCGAAGCCAATATTCCAATTGTTATTGCTGCTTGCTGTGCGCTCCACAATATCTGTGAGAGTAAGGGGGAGACATTTATGGCGGGGTGGGAGGTTGAGGCAAATCGCCTGGCCGCTGATTACGCGCAGCCAGACACCAGGGCGGTTAGAAGAGTACAGCAGGGCGTGGTGCGCATCAGAGAAGCTTTGAAAACCAGTTTTGTGACTGGCCAGGCTATGGTGTGAAACTTCTGTTTGTTTCTCCTTGATGAACCCTTCCCCTCCTCCCCCGTTCACTCTACTTCCCTGTAAACTAACCACCCTCCCCTCCCCTCTTAGAGCACCGCTTGCAGAGGCAATAAAGTCATTGTTACTTCACATTCATGGATTCTTTATTAATTCATCACACAACTAGGGGGATAACTGCCAAGGTAGCCTGGGAGGGGTGGGGGAGGAGGGAAGGAAAAGGACACACTGCAGTTTAAAACTTGAAAACTTTAACACTTATTGAAGGCCAGCCTTCTGATGCTTGAGCAATCATCTGGGGTGGAGTGGCTGGGTGGCTGGAGGCCCCCCCACCGTGTTCTTGGGCATCTGGGTGAGGAGGCTATGGAACTTGGGGAGGAGGGCTGTTGATTACACAGGGGCTGTAGCGGCGGTCTCTGCTCCTGCTGCCTCTCCTGCAGCTCAACCATACGCTGGAGCATTTCAGTTTGTTGCTCCAGCAGCTGGAGCATCGACTCTTGCCTTCTGTCAGCAAGCTGACGCCACCTATCATTTTCAGCCCGCGATTCAGCCCGCCACCTCTCCTCTCGTTCATATTGTGCTTTTTTGCACTCTGACATTGACTGCCTCCACACATTCTGCTGTGCTCTGTCAGCGTGGGAGGACATCTGGAGCTCCGAGAACATATCATCCCGAGTCCGCCATTTTCTCCTTCTAATCTTCACTAGCCTCTGTGAAGGAGAAACATTTGCAGCTGGTGGAGGAGAAGGGAGAGGTGGTTAAAAAACACACATTTTAGAGAACAATGGGTACACTCTTTCACGTTAAATTTTGCTGTTCACATTACACAGCACATGTGCTTTCGTTATAAGGTTGCATTTTTCCTCTTATATAGAGGGCCTGCCAGTTTGGTGTGAGAGATCACTCACGCAATGCCAGGCAACAGATTTCGGCTTGCAGGCAGCCATGGTAAGCCACAGTCTTTTGGGTTTTCTAACCTTCATAACATGTGGGAATGGTTTCAAACAGCAGCGCCCTCATTTCCCATACCAAGCACCGTTGGGTTGGCCATTTAAAATGGGTTTGCAGTGTAAAAGGAGGGGCTGCGGTTTCCGGGTTAACATGCAGCACAAACCCAACTACCCCCCCACACACACACACCCAATTCTCTGGGATGATCACTTCACCCCTCCCCCCCACCGCATGGCTAACAGCAGGGAACATTTCTGTTCAGCAGAGCAGGAACGGGCACCTCTGAATGTCCCCTTAATAAAATCACCCCATTTCAACCAGGTGACCGTGAATGATATCACTCTCCTGAGGATAACAAAGAGATAAGGAATGGATGTTGTCTGCATGCCAACAAACACCGGGACCATACGCTGCCATGCTTTGTTATGCAATGATTCCAGACTACGTGCTACTGGCCTGGCTTGGTAAAGTGTCCTACCATGGCGGACGGGATAAGGCAGCCCTCCCCAGAAACCTTTTGCAAAGGCTTTGGGAGTACATGAAGGAGAGCTTTCTGGAGATATCCCTGGAAGATTTCTGCTCCATCCCCATACACGTTAACAGATTTTTCCAGTAGCTGTACTGGCCGCGATTGCCAGGGCAAATTAATCATTAATCATTAAACATGCTTGCTTTTAAACCATGTGTAATATTTACAAAGGTACACTCACCAGAGGTCCCTTGTGTGCCCTCAGGGTCTGGGAGCACGCCTTGGGTGAGTTCGGGGGTTACTGGTTCCAGGTCCAGGGTGATAAACACATCCTGGCAGTTGGGGAAACCGGTTTCTCTGCTTCCTTGCTGTGAGCTATCTTCATTGTCTTCATCATCATCTTCTTTGTACCCCGAACCCGCTTCCCTTTTGCGTGATTCTACATTGATGGCGTCAAAGCACACAGTTGGGGTAGTGGTGGCTGCACCTCCTAGCATGGCATGCAGCTCCGCGTAGAAGCGGCATGTTTGCGGCTCTGCCCCAGACCTTCCGTTTGCCTCTCTGGCTTTGTGGTAGGCTTGCCTTAGCTCCTTAATTTTCACGCGGCACTGCTGTGCGTCCCTGTTATGGCCTCTGTCCTTCATGGCCTTTGAGACTTTTTCTAATATTTTGCCATTTCGTTTACTGCTACGGAGTTCAGCTAGCACTAATTCATCTCCCTATATGGCGAGCAGATCCCGTACCTCCCATTCGGTCCATGCTGGAGCTCTTTTGCGATCCTGGGACTCCATCATGGTTACCTGTGCTGATGAGTTCTGCGTGGTCACCTGTGCTCTCCACGCTGGGCAAACAGGAAATGAAATTCAAAAGTTTGAGGGGCTTTTCCTGTCTACCTGGTTAGTGCATCTGAGTTGAGAGTGCTGTCCAGAGCGGTCACAATGAAGCACTGTGGGATAACTCCCGGAGACCAATAACGTCGAATTCCGTCCACACTACCCCAAATCCGACCCGCAAAGGTCGATTTCAGCGCTAATCCCCTCGTCGGAGGTGGAGTAAAGAAACCAGTTTAAAGGGCCCTTTAAGTCGAAAAAAAGGGCTTTGTCGTGTGGATGTGTCCAGGCTTAATTCGATTTAACGCTGCTAAATTCGACCTAAACTCGTAGTGTAGACCAGGCCTTAGTATAATATACCTAAAAACGAAGTTACCACTAACATTGTTTAGAAGGGATCCGCTGGGTATGCCTAAAAGATATTTGCTGACTGGATAATACAAACATTTTTAGCAGGGAAATATGTTTGGGACCTGCTACACTTTTCCTTTTTTTCCTTTTTTCTTTTTTTCCAATTGCTTTATTGGGATAAGGGCCAAATACTGTACCTGGTTTACACACTAATAAGGGACAAGCAAGCTCCCACATGCCACATGAACTGGCCATACGCTGGGTGAATCATCCTGAATGATGACTAGTCCACTAAAAAAGGGGATTGTTGCATCTTTTGCTTGTTACATGAAAATGACAATAAGAAACTGTCACAGGGCCACAGTTGGGTCCCAGATAATCATGTTTACTAAATATATACAAGTAAGGCCTAGTTAGATATACACAGTCTAAGTGCCACTAGAGGGTTCACAAGCTATTTAAAGGTATACTAAACTACAGGCATGGTAATAGGAACAACACCTATTCCACACTTGTGAGCTGCTGTGGCAGGGGAATAACCCCTGTAAGTAAGACATACTCAAAGACTGAAATGAGCTCCACTGCCATAAAATATCCAGGACTGGCCCATGTCAGCTGATTTGGGCTCAGAGGCTCGGGCTGCGAGGCTGTAAAATAGCAGCGTAGATGTCCACGCTCAGACATCCAAGCTCAGACGTCTATGCTGCAATCTTGTAGTCACACAGTGTGAACCCAAGTCAGCTGATGTGGGCCAGTCATGGGTGTTTTGTTGCAGGGTAGAGATACCCTTTTGTTATCTCACCCCCATGCTCCCCAGCCCTAAGGCTTGTGAAGATGTAGCAGACCTCCCCTGGATAGTTCTGGACGTTGGCCCATTATGGTTCTCCTCAGCCTGGCAAGGTGTTTGGATGTTTTTTGGCTCTCCAGCCAATTCAAAGTCTTCTCCTTCTGGGCAGGGAAAAAATAAAAATACAAGAGTCCAAATAAACAGGCCTTCTGCAACTAAGTTCTTCAGTGCTCAATGTAGATGTTTTTGTTCTCCCCAGGGCTGACCACAGTCCCTATTACAGGGTTCAATAGTCTTTTGCCTTCCTCAGGTTATCTATCCTTTTTCCTTAAGTGCAGAATCCACTGCACTACCTCTCCATGTGGCATCACAGGCTCCCCATAGGTACTGCCTCTACTATAAGTACCAGCCCCAGGACCTGGAGTCATGGGCAGTATTCTATCCTGAGCTCAAGATGGCCCTGCTCCAACTTTTTCCCAGGGGTCTCTGGTTAGGCCCTTTTTCTGTTAAGGCACCTCCAACCTCCCTAAGACCTTTCCGTGGCTCCCTTTACACAGCAAACCCAGCATAGGTTCTACCCAAATCCTGGCATCCTTGTCATTCAAGAGCCATATAACACACTGCTCCTCTCTCCAAATCTGCTACTTCACACACCTTCACACTATATACTCTTATGTCCTGCTTCTGAAGCAGGCCTTGCTCCTTCCCAGCCACTTGCTTCTGAAGGCCTGACCTTAAAGGAGCTGTTACCTTGTAACAATAGCACTAGCCAAGCCTTTCCTGTAAAAAGGCATTTTGTTAGCTGAAGGTAACAGGTAGATGGAGTGTCCTAAGGTGGTGCTGGAGGGTTTACCACTGCCGTTGGGTTGGGAGTGCATCTGTTCTGCTTATGACTGTCTCTACTTACTTATTTCCCCTTCAACAGCAACCACTCCCTACTGTAAAGCAGGAGCAGAATGGACTTCAAAGCTTATAGAGGGAGAAGACCTGCACCAGTAAGAAGGAGAACTTCAGCTCCCTCTTCAGCCTACTTCCCCCATCCACTAGAACCCATCTCTTATTACTTCTCTGATACTGTCTGAAGCTCCAGGCTTAGCAAATCAGTTTTTTTCTCCTTGCACCACTCAGTATAATAAAACCCAACTGCTAGTCCTCCTGGACCATCAGCCCCTCACTTGCCAAAACCTCCAGAGAAGGAGTAAATTCTGAATCACCTTTTTGCAAGCTTCAGCCTTGTCCAACTACCACCACCCTGGGCTGCTACATCTATCCATGCTCCCTGTAATCTTCCCCATCCCTTTCTAGGCTTACTTTTGATCCCCTCCAAATTTGCTCCCAACCATACATCTTAGATCACCTGAAAATCCACACTTCCTTTCCCCATTA